>NC_044571.1:68851688-69151688 GCF_901933205.1 Camarhynchus parvulus
AGTCAATTATTTTCTGCCTGTGACAGCAGTTGCTAAGTGATCTCCATGTCTTCATCTCTACCTGTGGCCTTATTCACCTTATTTTCTTTCCTGTCCTGCACAGGAGGCGAGACAGCGAGACAGCAGCAGGGTGGGTGCCGGGCAGCCAGCTAAGGCACAACAGCAACATCAGGACAGCCAGGACTTGCTGAGATAAGGTCAGTGTTTCTCTTAAGAGACATTGTCTCTCACTTTGCTCTTCACTCATAGATGGAGACTGGAAAGAGACAGTGGGATACAACACACGGGTGTATAATATGCCCCAAAAAGCAAATGTTTGCTGCTTCCATGGATGTCACTAAGGCAGCCTCTGGTTCCCCAGGAGCAGAGGTAGGAGAGTTTCACCTTGCTACACATAGATTCCAGAGCTCAAACAGGACTCAAAGAAGAATTAAATTAAGGACCTAGGAGAATACATATTTCTCATGATCTAGGAGGAAGATAAAGTTTTTCATTTACTTCAAGGAATCAACTTATAGGAAAATCAGAAAGATTATTCATCAGATGGTCCATCTGTTAGTCCCTCATGAAATAATGCCTCCCACTATTATCTGCAGCAGGTGAATCAGTTGCATCTGCCCTTCCATGATACCACATCTTATTTTCCAGTAAAAGCCTGTACAAAAACAACAGATGTGCAGTGGGTGAACAGTTTCCAGGTGACCACATCCTTTGCTGTATTGTAACTCTTCCCTCCTACTCTGGCATTCTGTCCAAACCAGGGGAGACTCTGCTTGCCTTTGAAGCACCTGGTGAGTTGTTTGGGGGCTGCTACATAAAAGGCCCTGCATTTTTTGCAGATTCTATGCTCTATGAGGAGCAGCACTGCTGACTTTGCAGTAGAGTGTTTAACAGGCTATTAACAATCTGCTGGGGCTGAAGGCCTTCAGCCTCTCTTTTATCATCTCCTCACTATGAGCCCCAAGGAATCCTACTCTTCTGCTTCTGAGAAAAATATATATTGAAAAGAAGAACATTCCTTTGAAGACTTGCAGTTACTTTGGAAAGTCCCAGCTGCAGCCACTCTTCCCCTACACTTGTTTGCCAGTAGACATGGAGAAATTAGGTCTGGGAACATATTGTAGGCTGCATGTTTGAAGAAAACCATGACCAAAATCCCACTGGCTCCTAGATGTCTTTGAACCACTGTTTCTCAGGATCTGTCACCACTCTTTTTACCATCTGACTGCAGCTCATTTCAGGGGCTCCTCACCCTCAGAAAAGGAAGACTCTTTTGTACGTGTCACTACGAGTTTGTGCCTCTTGTAGGTGTTCCTCTTCTGAAATTATTTACAAATTTCATAAAAAAGGATAGAAATACCATATGATAATACATATAACTGTAAAACTAGCAGGAACGTGAATGGGGAGAATTCTGCATTTGATGAGAAATTAATTAGGCCATGTTGTGTGGCAGGTCTTGATCTGAGAGGAGACAATGACAGGACAGGCTGTGTGCTGGAGCCCCACAGCTACAGATTTCCCTGTCTGAAGTCAAGGGCAATAAAGTCTCCTTTTGCTGGAGAATTTGCATCCTCTCTAGAAAAGCAGCTTGTTTGACAATGCCCACGGGTCTGTGTGTTGCTGACAAACAAACTGCAGAGGAATGTTACAGCATGAGTGCAGCTCCCTGTCCTGTGGGCTGCTACCTGCAGCCTATGACACCCTGAGACATGGAGTGAGTTTCCAGCTCTTCACAGCAGGTCAAGCATTCCCTGTGCTGGCAGGAGGCTTGGAGCTGATGGCTCCTGCCACAGCTGTAATCACACTCAAGACATTGGGAACGTGCTGGATTGTGCATGTTCACTGAAGGACAAACATTTACCCAGGGTTATAGGAAGGCCTTTCCAGCATAAAGATCCTTGGACACTCCTTGATGCCAAGTTAATGACGATGAAGTTATGCCTAGTTGTTACACCAGTGATCCCTCTTAGCAATTCTAAATCACTTCCCAGTCAGAGAACTGAAGAAGTTTTAAAAAAGGATTGGAGCCACTTTCCAAATTCACACAGCAAGGAAACAGCAGAGACAGAGAGTGAGCAGAAAAACCTGATGAAGAATGAGGCTGGAATGACTTTTTTTCACCTGCAAAACACTGGGATGTATTATTCCTCTGGGTTTTACTAGGCTGCACTTCTGTGACCCAGTTTTCAAGCAAAAGTACAAGCATAATGTGAAATTTAAAGTCACTGCCATGGGGAATGATCTGATAAGAAAAGTACCTAAACTGCTGAAAATAATCAGGAGATGCTTAAAACCAAAACCTGCAAGACACACTTTTCACTAACTTGGGATATTTACCCATCCTTCAGTTAATGCCCATTCTTTACTCCTGATTGTCACTTGTGAAGTGGTAAGTAAATTTTATATAATGATTACCAGATATGTAACCTGTCAAACGAGATTTTTATTTCATTACTTTAAGGGTTGCTGTTTTGAAGTCCAGCATGGCATATTTCAATATGAGTTTTCACAGTGTCATTTTCAAGAGACACAATTGAACATTCAGCTCTGTAGCTCAAGCTGAAACAAAGCTATGGACCAAGAGGTACAGTGTGATCATTAGCCCTGAGGGCTAACCATGTTATTAAAATGTTTTGATGGTACATAAGATTACTAGCTGGCTAACTGGGTTTTTTTTTGCCTTTGCAGAGAGACAGTGCCTGGTATTTCCTCAGGCCAAATATGCAAGAGATCAGGCACCAGCTCATGACAGGTTTATTTTCCATCTAGAAAAGAAGATGCTTAAGAATTTATGTCCACACAATGCTTAAGCCTAACTTACTTAGCTCGAAGTCTTTCTTGATATTGGTTTTTTTTTTTTGGCTCAGACAAAGATGTTTGAGCAATAATTCCCTGTAAAATACTTATGTTGTGCCTGATTATATGACTTTATAAAAGCGGATTTTCCAGAAGTCTTTACATTCAAAAATAAAACTCGATTTTTGAATTCAGTTAATAATTTCCACCAAAATAATGAGCCAAATCTGCAGCTCCTGTCAGCACAGCTTTAGATAGCTTTAGGTCTCTGCACTGCCAATGATTACCTCTGAGGCAGCCCTCTCATTGGTAGGGAGGGAGTTTTGTGCCCTTTGTGCCAATTAATCATTGATGATTGATGACAACTGTGACCAGCCATGGCTTTTGTACATTAACACACCTGTAAAATATTGCTGCATGTCCATCCCTCTCGCCATGCCCTCCAGTCCTAGAGCCAAGCACCTTTCTCCTGTGTCCCCTGCTGTCAGATGGTTTGGGGCCCCTGGACCTGGCTGTGCAGAAAGCTGTTGGGCACCTGAAGGGTGTGAACCCTGCAAGGTTGACCACCACCAGAAGAGCTGCAAAAGCAGCTCTGTGCAGCTGCACTGGCAGGCTCTTCCATCACCTCCACCTGCCCTGACTGCTTCTGCAAGGGCTGTATCCTGCACTTGCAGCTGATCCAGGCAAGCAAAAGAGAGGTGCTGGTTTTGGCAGGGCAGAGGGAAGCATCGCCTCTTCAGGCTGTGCTTTCCTCACTCAGGTGGCAGCTCAGCTGCCAGGGCAGCCCTGGTAACCCTACTTCCAGCAGGATGCCCTTGTACACATGGCCTTTATTTGAGGCTTGGTCCATCAGACTGTGTTTACACTGCTAAGCAAAAGCTGGCCAAATATTGTAGGCTGTGTCATCCTCACACTACACAGGCTGACCACAGCAGCTTTTCCTGAGAGGATTAGAGCAGACAAAACCATGGCCACAGTGTGAAGGATAGGGTGAGGGATCAGGAGACTGGGCTTAGCCTGGCTTCCAGGTTTCCCTTTCTCACCAGCACAGCTGGAGCTGCAGCCAAGGAGCATCCACTGAGCTGGGCCATGTATGCTCCATGTCACTGGCAAAGGAGGTCATTCAGCTTAGTCTCACTTACATCAAAGTGGGTTTAAGAAAAGTAGAGATGTTTTGCCTCTACCAAGTGGAGTTGAAGCTCCTTCCTTTACATGATTTCCTGATTTGATGACACTGAGTTTTTGAAATCCAGATTAATTTCTGGGGCACAAACATATCTTCAGTGCCCTTCATATATAATAGATAGCAGAAATACACCTTTTGTTGATACACCTCTTTGTACCAATGCTACCTAATTCATTTCACATTACCAAATAAAATATATATTTTAGGATCTGGCTATGTGAATTTCTTACTTGAGTGGAGCCATGTGCTGCTCCCTCCTGAAGTGTTACAAGCCTCATTGGGCAAGGTGAAAATTTCACCACAAAGTAAAATCTCTGTATGTGTTACTGGGAATTGCAGACAACTCGCTGACTATGCCAGACTTTGGAGTCACATAACCCATTTTGTTTGGGTTCTGGTGAGATGTTACATCTCTGTCAGGAAAGGTGAGCATTTTATTATGTAATAAAGTCTGTATGTTCATGGTAGCTTTGCCTGCCTCCGGCAGATTCTACAGCTGCTTGGCTAACTGAGAGCTTTTCCATTGGCTGGCTAAAAACCCCTGTGGGACATGGAGTGAAGACAGCATAGTATTTTTCTGATCAATTGCAGTATTTGTCAGAAGAGATAATATGAGTTTTTTATAATTGTGCCAAAGATACCTGAGCTGCACAGACATTTTAAAAGGGGTCTCAGACATCACTGTCTATCTACCTTCTGAAAGAGGAATCTCCTGGCATTACTTGGAGCTGAGCCATCAAAGGTCATTCATGACCAAATCTTCCCTGCAAACCTTCCTAATTCAGGGTATGGCTCTGATCACAGTGACAAGACACATCCCACGTCAGGAATACTCCACTGGAGTGTCTCTTGTGGTACTTGGAGGAGCTGACACAGTAGAATTACATACTGGGGAAATGTTTGCTTCTCTAACTGAGAAGAGAAAAACATACCAGCGGTAAGCTTCTCCTAGACATATGGATTAAAATTTCTAACAGGTCAGATCAGAGTAATCTGATCTTACTCTGTAATTACTGAAAATTTTGACTTAGGCTGAATGTTTTAGGCAAAAGACTACTCTCTATGCCCAGCAAAAAGCATGTGAAGAAAAACAGGAGCACAGATTTACTTCAGGTCTTGTCTGACACAGTCATGCACTGCCTTACACAGGAGACGGATGAATGCAGGTCCAGGGGCCACTTCTCCTCCTCACTGCCCAGCAGCATAGTCCTCTACACCACAAAATTCCCAGGCACTGTAGAGCTCTCAAAGTAACACCAAGCACTGATGGCATTTTTGCCACAGACATATATATGGTTCAATGCCCTCAGCTGCCAGAATGACCCCTGGGATCACCAGGGGATGGCTAAACATTAAAATAACCAGAAAGAAGATGCAGATAACATCCATTTTTTACTACCATTAAAGCACTAATGGCATGATCAGCCTACTTAGGGTGAATTTTCCTGCACAGGAAGATTTTGATGTTCCTGGGTAGTCCTTCGGTCTCAGCACCCACACTTCTAGAAGCACCAGTTTTGTAGTATGACTTGTGCTCATGACCATCTGCTTTCATGGCACTGAGCCTGCTTCTGAACTGGCATACCAAACCCTCTGGGGCACAGGCACCCATGAAAGACAGAATTAGAAGTGACATCTGCTCTGCAAGAGGTTCCTCCTGATGGCAAGAAGTGCCAAATTAGAGCCACATGCCTTATTCTAAGGAGTGACATCTGTTGGCCCTCATAGCATTTTGTCATCAATAAATGCCTCTTCCCCAGAATTGCTGCTTTTAATTTGCTTGAACACTGGCTTGGAGTATTTTGACACTTAAAGGTATATATAATCCTTAGAAAAGTGTTAATGACATTCCAACAGCGATAATGAATTTCCACCAGCTTTAGCAATCCATGCTGTTTGGCACAGCTCAGCAGACTAGAAGAGGTTAAGCCACGCTCTAACAATTGTCAGTGCTTAAGGACTGAAGGTAGCATTCAGTCCTGCTCCTTCCCTGCCAAACCCACAACAACATGTGTGCTGTGGTTTACACGGAATTCCGCTAGATCAAAGAGCTGGAACAGGTGTCTGACTCCTTACGTGGCATAATGATGGTTTCAGAGCATGTGACACAGGCTGAGGAGGGGAGATGTCATACTGAAACCTCAAGGATGGAAAAGCCTTAGAGAGTCCCCAGTTAGTCACTAATTAATTGCATTTTATGAGCTCAGGCACAGATCCTCAAAGCTGCTTAGGAACTTAACTCCTATTTCATTTCACATTCAAATTTAACTCACTGTGCTCATTCTTAATCACCATCTCAGCCCTGAAGGAGTTTCAAGCCCACAGATGTCTCCATTTCAGAGTATGAAGGATGCAAGCAGCTGAGCAGAACCTCCCATGAATGCTGAACAGCTCTTTGGTTGGAGGAAAAAGGAGGTGATTGGCACCAAATCTGTGCTTTGGAAACAGGCAGGGAGTTTTCTAAGCTGTTCAGAGCAGCCATTTGCTGTGCTCACATCATGTTCATCCTCTTGGACAACATGCTGTTCAAGAAAAAACAAGTGAACCTGCTTTTCCCAGTTAATTTTCACAACCTCCTGTGTAAGCAATGCACAACACGTACAGTGCTGCTCTGGGCTGACTCCTGTCCAGATCTGTGTTTTGTAGCTATTTTGAATGTCATAGAGGAAAAAAACCCAAATCTATAGCAAAATATAAATCTGGGAAAAATTATTTGTGTAGTCCAGAATTTCAACAGTCAGGAAACATTTTTCAGTGGAAAGATTTCTTTTTTACACATGCACTGGCTCCATTCTATATTTTAAGACTCCAAAAAGAAGTTTGACTTGTAGAATTCTGCTGATGAAATGTCTTCCTCAAAAAACATCTTAACCTGATCAATCCAACTAAGGTGTTTTTTCGAATAAATGTTGTCAGTTATGTGGAGCCTGGGTATAAAACTGCAATTCAAAACCACCAGGAGAGAGAAACACAAGCAAAACAGGCTTCTATTATAAATGGCATTATCCATGGAGAATAAACAGATTTTTTTTTAATGATGTGCCTGTTAAAATTTTTTCTTATCTCATGTTTACTAAAACCAGTGCCTTTAGTAGATGATTTTGGGCAAAATTCAATTATTTTACAACATCCTAATCTTAAAACTCGCAATACTAAATGCTGTGACCTAGTAATCCAGCTAAATAAGTTTTACAAAGTGTTTTATCTATGATTATATTTCTATGAACTGGAATAACCTAAACTAGTTGACCCATAATATTTTGCAGAGATTAGATATTTAATTGAATTTCTTTCACAAAATGAAAGCTCTTTAAAATATATAATATTAAAATTCTGTTGAAAACCACAGAGGTTATACACATTAGGTAGGTTCTTTAAAAATGGCAGTGACTTTATAGAATAAGTAATTTAACTCTTCTAGTTGGTAAAGTATTAAAACTTTTGTTAATTTGATCCTTTTACAGGTTTTTTTCAACTTCATACTTGAATGTATCTGACTGGCAGTAGCAGAATCAAACTGAGTGGCTTCTCTTCATTACAATAAATGCTACTGATAAGAAATAAAATGTCAGACCATTTCACTGGAGCATGCACAATTGATTTCCACAGGCACAGCCAGAGCACCTACCAGAGTACTGTGGATTGCTCCCCGAGTCTTTCCAAAGGCAAGTACACACACGGTCTGTGCAACAAACAGGAGGAACTGGAATTTTGTGACCACTCTGAGGTTTATGATGGGATAGGAATTACAGAAACTTGGTGGGAAAATTCTCAGGACTAGGAAACCACAGTGGATAGCTACAAACTCAGAATGATGTAAAGGGAAGAAGAGGACATGGAGCTGCATTTTCTATAAAAGAGAAAGTGAGCCATTGAATACTCCAGAGTCTCCAGCTCTGGTCCCCTAGATCAAAACCAAAATGGAATAAATGGAGAAGTTTCACAGGAGGTCCATGAAAATGATCAAGGGCTCTAGAATCTGCCCTGTGAGGAGAGACTGAAGGAGTTAGCTCTTATCTGCTTTGGAAGGGAAGGCTCAGGGGGGACCCAATCACAGTATTCCAGTACTTGAAAGGCTCCTACAACAGGACAGAGGCTCTCACTTCACAAAGAACCACATGGAAGCAACAAGAAGGTCCAAGCTGCACTGGGAGAGGTTTCATCTCAACCAAAGGAGCAAATTTTTTACACTAAGATAAATCAGTGCCTAGCACAACCTCCCCAGCGATGTGGTAAGAGTCCCCATCACTAAAGTTTTTTAAGATGTGACTGGACAGGATGCTAGGTAATCCCATCTAGGCTCCCATTTCTACAGAATGTTGGACCAGATGATCTACAGCTTTCCTTCCAACACAGCCTATTCTGTAATTCTATGAAAAGGGAATAATCAACAAAGACCCCCAAATTCCAGTTCCAGGATTAAAGTAAGGACTATACACCACTATTTGGTCTGACAGTTTAAATATAAATTATGGTATTATAATACCATTTATGCTCTAGATATGTATTTCTTACTGAGTTTGTGAATGTGAAAGATACCAGTCTTATTACTCAGCAAATCTACTCTTCAGAGGGCAAACAGAGCCTGGGCAGCCAGGCACGAAATTCCCTGTCTGACTGCAGCACCCCAGTGATCTTGCCACATGCTCTGGCACCAGGGAGCCTTCTCTGAGTGGCTTTTGTGGGCAGGTGCCATGTTTTCCCATGTCATCATGGTATCATTGAAATTAAACAAGTTATAAAAAAGTAATGAATCTCTTCCTGGTCTTCTGCATCAGTGTGCAAGTTGCTGCCAGGCTGGATCCATGACTGCAACATCCATTTTGGCACAATATAGTACTGTGTGGATTGGTCCTGGCCTGGCTGGGACACCTAACAACACTCCTTTATTGGACAAGATCATGCCTCCAAATCCACTGCTTTTGAAAAGCAAGGTCCTGATGTTATGAAGAGAAATAATTACCTGTACCCTCGCCACTGGTCTTTTTCTTAAACAGGACCTTTGAAGATAAATTCACTTGCCCATATCTGGCATGTGGAAATGGAACCGCAGGATTAATGAGAAATACCCTATTAACTTCAGATCCATATGAATCGTTCTGTATTTAAGACTTGTAAGGGACTACTTAGATGAAAGATTTTTAATCATACGTGTAATATAAGGGTTATTGAGTAAAGACAATTTCCTGTTTTGTACCATTTTAAATCCAAGTATTTTTTCAAGACAACTGGAATTATCAACAGGATCAGGAACAGGTTTGTGTATGTGGTGAGTGGGTATAGATGTGAATGAATGAAAATTATTTTAAAGAGACATAAGGTACAGCATTTTATACCAACACAAATAATATCCTTTTGTATATCAAGCATATTTAATTAACTTTGCATATATAGTACAAGTGAAGAAATATTAAACCAAAGTGTTGTCTACTGGAAGATTGTAATTCAAGTGATTTCCATAGTACTTCAGTTTTAGGGAAAGGCCTCCAAAGCCCTGTACTCTGCAGGAGGAGTTGGATAGCTCTTAAACCTGCTAAAAAATGGCAGAGGCCTCAGGAGAGTCTAAGTAGTAGATCTTCCTTTGAGTTGTTTTGCTGGTTCTGCAGAGTTTCCTTCTCCTCTATCACAGCAGAATCTGACAGGACCTCACAGGGCCCTTGGTGCTTCTCTTATATTCCTGAATCCTGAAGGCAAGTGGTTATGTAAAAATCTCAGTTGGTATTAGTGTAAAAGAATTACACTAATATCAATAATGAAATAATTACACTATGATTCTATTTTTTTTACCTCCTTCTTCAGCACTTATATGTAGCCTGAGACCATCTCCAAGATCTTCCTTTTCAAGAAATATCCTGGGTTTTTCTGAAATGGCATGAGCCGTGATATCATGCCACACTAACGTGATGACATGGACGTAAAAGGTGCCTTTGCTCTAAGGAATGCTCAAAAAGCTCCTCCTCCTCTCAGTTAAACATGAACACTTATCTCAGGACACCTGAGTCCTAGTCCCTGACATTTAGACATGGGGTGGTGGTAGAGCTTTAGAGCACTGATACTGAAGACAAAGAAGAAGGCTCTTGGAGGAGATAGAAGAGTTTTACTGTTCTGCAGAAAGGCCAATTTTGGTTAAAACTGCATGTATATTACTTGTAAACTTCTTAGGGTCTGGGAAACAAGACAATGCACCAAGCCCATCTGTCTCCTTCCAAATTTCCAAAGTCTCACAGATGAAGGAGGGAGTGGAAGATACAGATGAGGCACTTTGCAGAAAGGATATTATTCTTTACTACATCAAAATTAGAAAATAGGGCAAGAACTTATGGAGAACAGCCCTAAGGAGAAAGATTTGGGGGTCCTGGTGGACAAAAATTATTGTCTGAGAGCAAGAAACACTACTAGCCCCACAAGACACACATGGAGATAATATCTTATATTACAGACCATACATCTCCTAGTGAAGGATAGCCATTATTAGAAATTAAGATCCACTCCACCAGAATCCCAGCCTCAAAAACAGTCAGTGGCTTCTCAGTAGCTCGGAAAAAAGCAAACAGCTTCATCTTTTATGAGTAGTAACAAATTCTTCTTCTGGTTTTACATGGCACAGTTTCATGAATTCCTTTGGAGTTTGTTTTCATTTTGTTTTCTTGTTTATACAGTGAAAAGACAATGAAAAACCTGAAAAACAATAAGGACTTTTTGAGATTAATCAACACATCAGATATCTCTGGTTTCTCTGGAAGGGCTGTGATTTTCTTTAAATCCATAATGAAATTTTAACTGCTACACACCAGACAGCATTCTTATCCTCTTTGTATTCTCTAAAATTTAGGGAAAGAAAGAAGTTTAAAAAAGGGCTCCTGTGAGTTTGGAAATGCAACATATTTTGCCAAAAAACCTCTAAATTGGATAAACTGGGGGTGGTGCTGGTGGTTCCTCAACAGTGTTTCACCTTCTTGTGCTTGTTAGCAGAGTGCAGGGAGTTACAACAAATTGAAAAACTTTGAGCTTTGGGCAATCTGGAAGCCCATCCCTATTTAACAATGCCAGAGTCATCGCCAGCTTCTGCCCATCCACTTGTTTTTTCAAAAATCTGCTCTGTGAATAGGAGGACTAATGTAATCTGGTCTCCTTTGAATTTTTGTGCTTTATACATCTCCACTGCACTGATGATGCCAGCCCACCCAAGTGCCAGTTATTCCCAGAACAGCACTCCCAGCTCCCCATCAGCTACAACATATGAGCCCCTGCCTGTGGATCCTCCCTGTGTTTGCAGTTTCAGTGTTTCTCTTCTGAAAATGTCTCATAAATGACACAGAGAACCCTCACTGCCCTGCCAAGACCTCTAACTGCTATTCAGGCAGGTTTTATTCCAGAAGGCCAGAAAGTCTCTGCACCACCGAGACCACAAGATAGGAATTTTCTTAATGGAAAGCACTAATTTGGACCTTTGATCTTTAGCAAGCTTCTGATTCTACGAAATCTGTAGAATCTGGAATGGCTCCTTCCCTCAGAGGAGTTCAAAATGCAGGAGAGATGGAGAATTACAGGACTAATCCCACTGATTTACATAGATTTTGTTTACTTGGAAAATCATAAAAAAATCTAAATTGAGAGAGAATCCCCAAACTTTCGAGACACTGTGACCACATTTAAAAGTTAAACATTACCTGGAACAACAAGGACGGCTTTTGGGACCCAAGGGAAGGAGGAAAAACCCTTCCTTGTATCTGTCAAAATGACTGCATTGATACTGGAAAGGAAGCATGGATCTGGGCTTTCCAACTGGTAAGCTGTGGGAAGCCTCTCTAATGCTATACAGACACTCCAATTTAAGCAGGAATACAGTCCTAAATTAGAAGGCTTGACAATCAGTTCAGCTGTCATACATTTGCTACTAAAAGAACTGTTTTTAAGAAATACATTATTAACTTAAATGCTACATGATTCCTTCAAAAGCTATGACTCTGAGTGGATTAGTGAAGTGAGAGTGCTTTCGGGCTATGCTTAATACAAGTCTTATTAATTTAAAGCCTTATGATTGCCTTCAATGTGATTATGACCCAAAGTCAACCTCCATTGTATCTGCCAAAGTTTTTTAAGACTCTTTATGTGGTGGAACAATCACTTCTGAAAGGCTGACTGTCTTTCAGAAGGTAAATACAAGTCTCTCAGTGGGATTACTTGAGCCTCAAGGCCTGGGCTCCCTAGGGGCTCCCTTCACTAAACTGGGACCACCCAGCATCCCACATTACACATAAACAAACACACATTTGCATACAAGGAACTCGTACAGGGTTATGTTTTCCATTTGCTCCACAGAAGCAGAAGAAAGTCCAATAAGGGATGAGGAAGATCTGTTGACAGGTTCTCCTTCCTGGGCCTTTCCAAAGTTCCAAGTGAACAGAGACCAGCTGGGTCCCTTGGTATTGGGAAATCACCACTGGGTTTGCAGTGCAGCAAGCCAATAGCCCAGCTGCCTGCAGCCAGGATGGCTGTAGGTGGGCACCTACAGCACATGGGGTTTCTGAGCTGCACAGGGGTAGATAACCCCAAAAGGACCCCTGTCACCTGGCAAGGGCTGCAGCCACAAGCTGGTTTCTGTGGGGTCCAACATGGCCATGCCTCAGCCAAGCAGCAACACAAGCAGAGACTCCCTGGTCCACAGTCACTGTCCTTCTCACCACCCAGAGCAGATAAGACAGTGTGTCACCTATTAATTACATTAATAAGTACTACCAGACTATATTTAATACAAACTCAACATCTGACAACTGCTAACCTTCAAGATGAAAGTTGTCTTTATTTATTGCTTCCCTTTACGTAAACATATAGACTGCTTACACTTCAAGTGGTTTTGCAAATACAACAGTCTATGTAAGCTCTTTTATGTACCTAGAATGGGGCCTCCCTAGCAGGGCTTGGAAATAATTCAGGTTGCCTCTGAACAATTTAGAGGCACAGCATGAAACAGAGACAGAAAAGAGTCACAATTACCAAGATATCTGATATCTAGCAACAACTGTGACAACAACAATTCTTTGAAAACTGTGTAGGTGTATCTATGTCATAGTTTTAAATAGGAGCACTCAAAGGTAGCAAACACCTCAGCAAGAAACAAAGCCAAACTGTGAGAGCTCTTGAGTTTGTACAGCCCTCAGCAAAATGAGGCTGAAACTGGTTGTGCTTCTTTTTCCCCCCCGCAGAATGGGTGCAGAGCAACAACAGATAATTGAATCTCTTTAGAACATCAAGCCCTGGCTTTGGGGAGGTCACTCGAGAACAAAACATGAGCCCTATTGGCAGACAACACACCCGGTTAACCCAGTTTTCTGTCTTCACTGGTGATCAGCAGCAGAGACTGAGAAAAAAGAAAGAATACAGAAACAGAGCAAAAGAGAGTGAACTTTCTCTCCTCCTCTTTTGCAGCCTCAAAAGTTCTTTCTGTGTGCAGAGCCACAGAGGGCTTTCAGTTCTACAGGCTTGTCCAGTCTTTCCTTGTGCCCATGGAATCTTTCAGCACTCACCACAGCAGCGCTGCACTTTTATCCCTCCCTTTTTTGCTCTGTGCCCACATTTTTGTATTTCTGAACATCTTGCTGTTTCAGTGTGCAACTGGCATGCCTCTGATGATGAGGCAAACACAGGCAATTGTGTTCAACAGGATATGCTGAAAATGGAGACAGGCTGGCATGTGCAGAAGCCCCTGCAGGCAGCTCAGCTGCATGAGGAGCACGGTGCTGCTCTGCCTGCCACCGTGCTCACTGCTGCCTGGCCCCAGAGCTCACCCTCCCCTGGCCCTGCGGCCTACCCACCTTCCTACTTCCCAACCTTTAGCTGGGAATGTGTCCTCCTGACACTGAAGTCAGCACAAATGCATCACTGTGGAGCACGTGCTGGTGCTGGTTCCTCAGAAAGTGAAAAGCCCCCTTTGGAAAAGAGATCATTGAGGAATATCCCAAAGGAGCAGCTAAATAGCATCTAGGCATTTCCTAAGATCTCTGCCAAAATGTACAGTCAGTTCACACATCATGCAGAAGTATTTGATTTACATGGTCAGCCCCTACTTATATTTTGATCCCCATGTACTCTTTCTTTTCTGAGAAAGATGCTTGCCTCCCAGACAGTTGGAACAAGTCCAATATAAAGACCAAGCCTTAATGACCAGGAAAGGCTTTGGATAGAGAGAGGATGGGTGGTCTCCCCTGACTTTCTTCTATCCTTTCTCTTCTTCAGCTCTCTTGGTGTAAAGAGGAATGTGTCTCTTGTGTGCTGTGGAGGGGCGCTTGAGTATATGGGATGAGTAATCTGCTTTCCTCACTGAGCCCTGTTACATACAGACTTCAGTCAGGGAGAAGAAAAACAGATCTTTGCATTGCAAATGGCCTGGGAACCAACCAGCCTAAGCAAAACCACACAAATCATCTGGATACACAGAGCTCAGTTGCAGAGATATGTATTTCTTGAGATCCTGAGTTCCTTTTTGACTCACACACATCGATGCTCGTCGAGAATTAACACCGGGAGTTTTATTGCAAGCCTTTGCCTCGTGGGAACAACAAAAACAAAAAAATTTGTAAAGGCAGTTGAATGGCTCAGCCTGGTATTCCTTTTGAATACATTTTCTCATCGATTTTCCCTTTCCTAGGCACAGCGAGCATTTGCGAAGCGCGGGTGCCCAGGCAGTGCCGGGGAGCCCCGGGAGCGATTGGCGGCCGCGGCCACGGGAGGGCAGCGCCGGTCCTGACAGCGCAGCCCGAGCCAAACCCGCCGCGCATCCCACGGGAGCGCCGCTTCCCACGCGCCGCGCCAAGCACAGGGCTAGGATTGACATCTTAGCTTACCTGAGGCGCAGGAACAAACAAAGGGCTACTTGTTTTCCTGCTGGGTACTCAAATCCTGGCTTTACTACTTTCTTCTGCCTGTGCATTTGTAATTCCGTCAAATTAATTATTCATATCATTGGGAAAATATTCCCAATGAAAATTCTTCTGTCTGCTTACCCTAGATAATGGAATAAGAAAATAATAAACATCGCAAAAATGCTAGAGGATGAACTGTTTCCAGTGAAATTGAAATCAGCATTTGATGGAGTGGGAGTGTTCTACAAATATGTTGAAAATGGTTCTTTAGGTACAAGGTACACTGAATTCATGAATTCTGCAAAGAGAACAGGAGTCATTCACTGAACTGATATCAGCTGCCAGATATGAACAATAGGGTTAAAAGAAAATAATTTCTCTGGAAATAAGTCAAAACATATTAATCTGTTCAATCTTTCTGATCCAGCAATTCAGGAAATAATCAGCCTGACTGCGCTGGTTTTGGCTGGGGTAAAGTTAATTTTCCTCGGCTGTGTTTCGGATTTGTGCAGGAAATGGTGTTGATAACACAGGGATGCTTCAGTTGTTGCTGAGCAGTGCTTGCACAGCATTGAGGCTTTTTCTGTTTGCATTGTCCTGCCCCTGAGTGTGCTGGGGGTGCACAAGGAGCTGGGAGGGGACACAGCCAGGACAGGTGACCCCGATGGACCAAGGGGATATGCAAGACCACATGACATCATGCTCAGAATAGAAAGCCTCTGAAGGAGGAAGAGGGAGAGATTGGAGAGATTAACTTCCCAAGTCACCATTACATGTGATGGGGCCCTGCTCTCCTGGGGATGGCTGAACACCTGCTGGCCCATGGGAAAACAGTGAATTAATTCCTTGGGTTTTTTTCCTTTGCTTGAATGCATGTTTTTTTCTTTCCCTATTAAACTGTCTTTATGTCAACCCATGTGTTTTCTCACTTCTACCCTTCTGTTTCTCTCCCCCATCCTGCTGGTGGGAGTGAGTGAGCAGATGTGTGGGGCTTTGTTTCTGACTAGGGTTCAACCACGACACAGTTGCAGCTTTGCTCATTTACTCAGAGCTTCTCTGTATTCCAGCATGAAATGGTCCTGGCAGGAACTGAGACCATGGCCCAGTGCAGCACACTGCAGTGAAGGAAAAAGCATGTTGCCATGGGTCAGTGACTGGCTTTTGTTTTTGGAAATCAGTACTGTCAAAAAGCTACATGGTTCTTTCCTCTGCTGCACAATCATCAAAGCCTCAGACTAGAACAACAACGTGTGTAGCGACACCATAAATACAAATGTGACCTGTAATGTAGTTTGTGGGAAGGGCAGCAGAGTTTGGAGGGAGGCTGTGATGGGGATGCTGGACTTTTCTTGCCTTACACATCTGTAACTGCTTCAGTGCTGCCCTTGTCCCTGCACAGGTTAGTTGCCAGGTGACATTTCCCTTCACCTGTCCCACATCTCAGGAGGATCTGAGCAAAATTCATAACTACCTGAAAGGAGGATGTAGTGAGGTGGGATCAGCAATTTCTGACATGTCTCAAGTGAAAGGATGAGAGGAAATGATCTTAAATTGTGCCAGGGGAGGTTCAGATTAGGTATTGGAAAAAATGTTACACTGAAAGAGTAGCTGGGCATTGGAATAAGTTATTCAGAAGGCTGATGGAGTCACCATCTCTGAGAGTGCTCAAGAAGCATTTGATGTGGCACTTGGGAATATGTTTTAGGGGTGATTGTGCTGTGCTGATGGTTGGACTAGATGATATTCAAGGTGTCTTCCAGCCTTGATGATTTTGTGATTCCATGAAAATGCACAAAGACCTCCTTTGCTTTTAACATCATATTACATCTAAAGGGAGCATTTCCCTGTGATCCTGGAAACAGGAGAGAGAAGAAGAATAGGAGACAAAAGAGGTTATCTCCACTGATTTCCCCATCTTCAGCTTTTCCTGGACTAATGAAAAAGTGCTGAAATAAAAAATCTGCCCAGAGAAAAGCCAAGAGTCAGGAGACACATCCAAGACTTTGGTAATGTCATGATGGGACTCCATACTAAGGCATAACTGACTAGCTGTAAATATGACTCAAACTACGAGGATCCACTTTTAAACATTGAAAGTAGTGATATAAAGGGGCTTTGGGGGACAGTGGTTGTCTCCCAGTCCAGTAGGAGAAACCCCTAATGCCAAATTCAGCTTTTCACCATCACTTTGCCACAGAGGAAAACCCATTTTGGCAACTCCACCATCTCCTTCCCTGGGGATGAGGGAGGCAGTAGAAGATTGCTTCCTGGTTCTATATACCAGAAAAATGAAGTTTAACAAGGAGAAACAAGGGCAAAACAAAGCACCAGAGCATCAAGCTTCATCTCATACGACTTTGCAGAATCAAGATTTTAGTAAGGATCACAAAATTCACAAATATTTGATACTGATAAATCCAACTAGTCATCTGGAGCAGATGTGCACCAAACAGCTGAAGATTCCCCAACATTATCTATGTTCAGGTATCTCTAAATCTGCCAACAGAAAAGTGCCACTCACTGATACCTCATAACACTTCGTGGCCTTTTGTGGCATTGGACATTCATATCCAATCTGAATTAGCAAAAAGTTACCTAGTCAGGGTCATGAAATGAAATATCCTGAAACCCAGGAACCAGCGGGGGACCAAAGCATAGATCAGAAGAAAGCCAAACTTGAATTCAGTTTTCACATTTCCCACTGACACTTTTGTGACCACAATGAACTCAGCAAAAATGTTTCCCTAAAAAATTGACTACCTGAATTTTAATGAGTCACTACACATCTCTTCATGGTCAGCAGAGAAGAGAAGACATCTGCAAAACCTCTCTTCTAGGAAGACCTGAGTAATTTTCAAGAGCTGCCTGCTCCTCTTTGCTGATTAGAAAAGAAGCCTATGGTGAATACTGCAGACTGAGGCAGTCTAACTTTGAGATATCTAATTAGGATAGATGAATCTCAAACCTAATCTGCTTGGGCTTTTAATATCTCATTTGCAAAATAATACAATGGACAATAATAATAAAAACAATTATAATGATGCTATTAATGCAGAGATGACAAAACATGATTCTCTGTTCATCTGTAAAACACCGTTTGATGCAGCAATGCATGAAATATTATAATTGTTTTGCTAAGCAACAAAGAAAATCGAAGGCAGCCAAGTGCCAATAAAACAGAATTAATATGTGCTGCTGATACAACTATTTGAAGCTGAGCTGACTAACACTAAGTACCATCTACCATCAGAAGGCTCTCCCCCAGCTCAGGACATACTTAGGTCTTCAGCACATACTTAGATATAAATGCCTGAATAAGTTAATTGTTAATTGGAGAATTAAGTGTTGCCTTACTGCTCTGCTGGATTGTAACCCGAGACTGGACCCTCAAATTAGTACATTTCCAAGAGATTATAGGATCTGTTGCAGTGGGTCAGGCTGATGCTCCATCTGGGTTTGTATGCAACTATAATAATGCAACTGTAATAGGTGCATTTCAAGGTAAGAACAATTAGGACAATTGTTGTGTCACAGTACATAGAGAACCCACCTATTCTGAATAATTTTTGACAAGCTTAGCATTGTAGATTTCCTAACTTTTATTCATACACGTGTACTATAGATTCAGAGAAAATGTCACATCTTCAGAGGATATCAGCATATCATAACTTGATGTAAGAAATTTACAGGAATTTACTCTCTGTAAAAATAAAAAACCTTTAATCACTTATTCTGTCTGACAAAACAAGGTCTGCTTGTTCCATGTCAGAAAGCTTCTGAAGCAGAAGTTTTATCAAGACTTCTAAGTCCCTGATGTTATCAAATGCAATTCGCAAGAGTTGAGCTTTACCCCGAGGAGACAATTTTCCCTAAATCTAAGATATCTCATGGATTAATTCTCTTAAAGCATGAAGCCATTATGTGAAATCACAGCAAGCAATTTCTTTTAAAAAGTCTGTTCTCTTAACTATAAATATTTAATAAGCAAAATGAAGCTATGAAAGAAGCTATGAATCCAAAACTATGAAAGTAAGGCACAATGTACAGAACAGGCCTCTTGTGACTGACCAGTTTGACTGCTATCTCAACTGGGAGGAATATAGTTGCTGGCCAACAGCCCCAGATGTTCTTTAGGACAAAGAAGGGCAGAATGAAATGACTGGCCACATATTTTCATGTTTTGGTAAAGCACAAATTACTTTCCACCCATGAGGAAGATACATTGTATGATTAGATGAAAGATATTAAACTAAATTAATTGGATGTTATGGGATTAAAAAATAAACAAAAAAGCATGCATTTGCAATCATCTGATTGACTGAGGGGATTTTATCTTTGAAAGATAAAATAAGCAATTTTCCCTCTTCTAGCAGTCTCAATGAATATGTATTTTCTGCTCCCAAACTGAGAAATGCATAAAATAAGTATTAATAAAAAATGAAGCTTGTAGTTTTCCAGAAGAAAGCTTCTATATGTAAGGTGAAAGTAAAGCTATCACAACTGTGGTTATAGTTACAACAGATGCTAATTTGTGAGCAAAGGAAAGGATAACTGTTCTTTTTCTGCATCTCTATTTCTGCAGTGATAAAGTGCAGCATTTTCTCCCAGCTGGGATATTTATTAAGAGCCCTGTCCCACGCAGATCCTCTAGTGCCTAACAGTGTGTGAGCTCATACTTTTCCCTTTCTCTCTGTCCAAACACTTACAGGGTAGCTCTCCCTCTACACAGATGTTTACTTTCAGGATATTTGCAGGGATTTAAAAGTTCTTAACCCCCTGTCAAAATCAGAGTTCTAAGAAACTGCAAGAACCTCCAACACACATGATTGCCTGAGGCACATTTCCATAGGAAGCCAGGCCAAACGGAATATATGTGGCCACAGGTATTCCTCCTGTCCTCTCTGCTATTTTAGGTGCCCTCTCTACCTGCAGAAATGGTAACTGCCTTCTCTCTCTGCGTGGAGAACTAATGCAAATGAGAAAAAACCCCAAACCATTAAATACATAAAAAGAACTATGGAATTAACCATGAACAAAGATACTGTTAGCCACACACAGAACCCTGAGCCAACAATTAACTTGTTTGCTTCCTATGTCATTGAGGTGGACACACCCTAATAAGCTATGGATTATTTTTTAATGGAAGTAATTCAAGGTCATCTAAGATCTATGTACTCATGATTAAGCACTGACTAAGAATATGATATTAAAAATATAAATTGCTGGAAGCTCCAGGACATCTGGTATGACCCCTTGTGTTTGTTTGAGGGCATAGGCTTATGCTTACATTGCACAGAATGTGCTGTGCAAGTAGCTAATGTGGCAGTGAGGATGTGACACAGTATATATGTGACACAGAATATTTCAGGTCACTGGATGCTGATCTCAGGAATTGTATAACATTTTCTGAGGCATAGGAACCTAAGCAAATCTTACGAAACTTACAGCGAAAGGCACACATTTTGTGAAAAGAAAAAAACAAAGGTTCATTTAATAAATGGGGTCATTTAGTAAACACAAGAAAGTTTCCAAAAGGGAAGCATTCTCTGCAAAGTGATAATATTAATGATGGTATTCTTGCTAGCATGAATCTTAGGCCGTACATTTTAAATTTAACCAAAAAATCATTAACCTCTCTATTTTCAGAAAAAAAAGGCTTCACGTTAAAAAACTGCAAGTGGAATGTAGATTATTTTAAAATAAGGACCATCCAAGAAGCACTGTTTAAAGCAGACAATATGCAAACCATGATCTGAGAAGGACTACTATATTAGGAAACCCAATTTGATTTAAAGGGTTAGTTGGGGTAAATGATTGATTTTCACTTTTCATGCAATCAGAAATCAATTGTTCTGAAAAAATTGCCATCATATGCTTTTGTGAACTAGAATTGAAGAAAGTAGAGACCAAATTTGCACACAAAAATAAGACCTTAAAATGTCTCTGATGAAGGCTGAGACTGACAACTCCACTCAAAACTCAGAAAGTCCAGCAAGACGAGCAATAGAAGCCCACGTCAGCCAGTTTTAAAATCTAAAGATGACAGAATGACAAAGAGAAGAAAAATGAACAGGAGATGCTGCTTTGCAGTTCAGTTCTGTGGCCTTTAAGGTACCATGTTTCCTAAACCTAATTTGCTGAGCAAAATGTTTAAGATCTGCATGGACCTCTGGCCCATCTAACTTGATCCCAGCCATGTTAGAGATATGCCAGCCAGGCACCTCAACACTGAGCCCCAATATGTGAGGCAGGCACCCACATTTCTTCATTCAGCTGGAGGACTGCTTGCCATAACTGGAGAGCAGGAAACACCATGGTGCCATCAAATGCCTGCAGCCATGGCAAGGGGTTGCAACCTGCCTCTAGTTCCCAGGGGCTTTTCCAATTGTATCTCAAGGGAAATCCTCACATCTAATTATCACTCAGACCTGGGGGACTGATCAGTCCCCTGTGGCAGGACTGTTGTGCCACTTCAGGCCACCATCCACGGCCAATTAAGCTGTACTGACACCTTTAACACTTCAGAGAGAGGAGATTTGGGTACGTGCCTGGAAAGCAAGCACACAGTGATGTGTGCTGAAGGCAGTGGGGGCTGGCAGGGTGCATGGGGCAATCCTTGCTGACTGCTTGACTGCTGCAGGCAACGGGCTAAACCCTTGTGTCTCGTGGGCCTAATGCAGAGTGGGGTTAATTGGGGCTTCATCAGTTAATTAATCAATTATTGGAACTCCCTTTGATCCTATGAATGCCTTCCCGTACCTATAGTGTCACCTCCTCCTACATTTCCTCACAATCCTATTGGCCTAGTGGTACAACTTTGTTTCCTCTTCACACTCAGGGGGATATGCCTCACACTTGCCACAATCTGCCGACGCATAAGCACTTAACTCCCTCATCCTCCTTTCCAAATGTAGCAACAATTACACCTGTGAAAGGCTGGGAGATTAAATCCTGTGCTAGAAAGTTCAACACCAACTTCTGCAGAAACAGGGATTCACCCTGGCACAGCATTTGGGTCCTTATGGACGCAGTTACATGTGTTTTTTATTTGCATATATTCACTTAGCTAGATATCTGTTTTATCTTTACCAAATATTTTACTGCCTTCCCTTTCTTCCATTGCCCCAAACAATTCTCAGACTTTTGTTGTTAGCTGTCTTCCTCTTCTGGCATGTACAGTATCTAACTTGTTTGTTGGTTTGAATAATTTACATGTCTCTGCAGCCAGGATCTGAGAGCGATGTGTTTATGTGAGGTCATAGGCAGGCAAGTAGATGAGACATTCTCTTTGATCCGACCTCCTTTGTGTCTAGTGACTTGTTGCCATGACTCTTCCACTCTTGTTTGATTTCTTACATTGTGTGCAAGGTTCAAAGCAGTGCCAATCCTTGCAGAGCAGGGAGTCAGGAGCTCAGACGCTTGAACACCATAGATGTCTGTGTAGACATCATCAATATTTAGCAACCTAAAACCTTGGAACAAGCAGGTTTCTGACAAAAGCTAATGTTGTGACAACAGAGAAACAAAGGAAGCAAATCTTCTTGGGGGCTTTTGCCAGCCCTTCTGAACTCAGCACCCGTTCATTGCCTGCCGCAGCACCTCAGCATCCTTCAAACAGCAGGAGGGGAACATCAAACTAGCATCCATTTATTTTTCAAGGAGGCTGGAAAGCTCATAGCAAATACAAGTAAGAGCAAGATTTCCAAAAGAGTCTTAGGATATAATCTCATCTCAGCCACCATCTGGCAGTGTAACCTGATACCAGCTCAGCCCCACAGTTCCCTCACAGCCCAGTAGCCTGTGGGGTTGTATGTGCACATGAACCGGTGAATGCAACACATTCCTGCAAAAAATGGTGCAGCAGCTGCTTAGACAAACACCCCTCAAATCCCATGCTGTCTCCTGACCCCTGGGGCTAAAGTGCAAGGTTGCAGGCTTAAATGCAGCCACTTTTTCCAACACCTGGCATGTCTTGCTGAAGCAGCAGGTGCTGGGGTAAGGAGGGCAGCCAAGGTCTCACCGCAATGCCTGGTGCCGTGGTGACCCGAGAGCACCAGTACTGCTGCACTGACACACAGGCTGCTCTGGGGCTGCAAACCTGTGCAGCTTCTCACAGGGGTGCCTGAGCTCCACAGCTGCTTGTAGGGAACAGGGAGGGTGGCCATGGAAAAATCTACACCTCCTATGCAGGGTAGCAGGCTTCTGGCTGCTCAAGCTGGACTTGCTGCATTTTCCTGTCTCTTCCCCCTGCCTGTCCCACTGCTGCTGCCCATGGCACTACTAGTGCGCTTCTCCTGGCCCCTCTGAGGGGCTTGGCTGTGATTCCTTTGCCAGTGGAGTCAGTGCATGGGTAAGTGTGGAGAGCAGTGCCAGGAGGGAGCCACAAACAAATCCCTAGTTTGCTGTGGATTCTGTCAAAGCAAGATTGCTGCCCTGCACTTGTCAATATGTTAATAGGTTGGATTGACCTTCGCAGTGGAATAATGCTCCTCCATGAAGTGGTTAAACCTTCAGACATTGCACTTGGTTCACACCAGCACTGTGCTCCTCAGTGTGCCTGTTATACGTGTTGGTGATTAAAGCATGGGTGTTATTAGGAAGATGGTCTGTCTGTGAAAGAGACTCTTATAAAGAGACACTAAAGAATACACAGCCAAATAAGTATATTTATCTGTGAGCCAAGTCTTTGGAATTACATGAGGCTCAAGTCACAATACTTCATCAAATCAGGCACCTGCTGTTCACTGAGCACAGGGAAGGTGTGCAGTCCCAGAGCAAGGTGTATTCCTCTTAAGGGCATAACATCAAAAATTTGACTGCACTCTAGTCCTAAAATCATATGACAACGACTCATCTTCTGCTGGGGGAAGTAGTCTAAAGGCTTAGAAAGTGTGTTTGCTGTTCAATTAGTCTAGAACAGGTTAAAAGTCACTGCTTTGATGACAGAGTTGACTCCAAGCTGTCAGATACTTACACCTCAAAGCTAAAACTCCACCTTCCAGCAGGCTCCTTTCCAACAGCATCTGTGCTCAAGGCACATGCCGTGCAAAGCTTGTCTGTGGAAGCAGCGTGCTGGGGACAATAGAGAGCCACCAGAGTGGCACCACTAGGCTAGGGAGAGGGCACAAGCAATGCTGAGCAGGGCAAAAGGAGCTTCTTGTCCCTCCTGCTTCCCCCAGCCAGGTTCAAAAAGGGTCCTCTCCGTCTTTGTGCCAAGCCTGGTCTGCTTCCACTGTCTGTCTCTCCCTATAGCAGGTCCTGGCCCTTGGGGCAACAAAACTCTCTTGCTGCTGCAATACCTCAGGGTGGCTCTTTCTCCAGAGTTTTCCTGCCTTAGGACAAACCGAATACTGCCCAAATCGTGCAGCCAGATGGCAAATAAAACCTCCCAGCTGTGAGGTTAAATGCTTAATCTTCACATCCTCCTAGGGCTTTCCTTCAAAGGCAGTGCTGCTCCAAGGCTGATGGGTGCTGCTGGCCCCAGGATCAGGTTATTCCTGTTTGTAGCTTGCAGTGAAACCTGGCAGCAGCCTCCCTTGCTTTCAGCCCTTGCTTTCTTCAGGAAACCTCTGCAGCCACAGGTATAACACAATCTACAGCTGCATTAGAAAAACACAGAATTTAAATGTTCCAAAACACAGAGCATTCTTTTTCCTGGCATTGCAGCTTTTATCTGAAGTTATTCCTCCTCTTGGGCTACCCACTGCAGTTATAACACAGAAATCCCTGAGGACACTCATCCCATGCAGCAGCACTTCTTCAGCCGCTCTATGACTAATCAAGTACACAATCATAAAAGAAACTTGTACTAGTGCCTAGTCTCATCTTTTTCTGTCTTAGGCTATACTGAGAATAAATAACTCTTTCACCTGACCACAACACAGCCCTTGTTTAACCAATTCATTCCCTTGCCCATGCATTACTACCAACAAAATACAACCACTCTTTACAGTCTTAGAAAACATTAACATATATCTACACCATGATTTTCTCCATGGTCACTCTCCGAGGAGAATGATTTTAACTCCTTTGGTAAACTGTGGAAAATGTCAAAAAATTTATTTAAATTTACATGTTTCAGAAAAAGTTATCAAAGCCATCTCAGAGGTGGAAAGAAAAATTAAACAGAAGTTCATGGACTGGACTGGACCCATATGAACCACATGAGCCTTGTAGACTTTTGAATATATTTGTTAAAATAATGGATAGTGAACAGTGCATCTACACAAAAACAGAGTTTCAGTGAGGTACAATAATCTGAGTATAATGCAAAAGGGAGCAATTTACAGAGTAAAACAAATGGCTTTAAAAATACTTATTTCTTTTTTAATAAAGAATTTTTGGCACTATGACTGCTGTTAGTTCCTCCCATATATACCATGCAAGCTGTGGCCAGTAACACAGCTTCAGCCAGCAGCAATAGTCCAGGGTGTCATTAGCTTCTGGATTTTTATTGTTCCTGCCATAATTTATAGTATATCTGTAGGACTGAGTAGGTAAATTTAAAGAATGGTGAGAATATGGCCTATTACTGAAGTGGAACTGACGCTGAATTTAAATTGCATCCAAAGTGTCTTATCAAGTAATAGGCAATTCATCATATCAAAATTCCCTCAACTGAAAATAATAATAGACAAAGGCTGTTAGCCCACCATAGCAAAAAGGATATTAGTTTTACACGTACTAGGTCTGCTTACTCTAACATTAATGCCACCAGCGATATTTAGTATTGCTGCTGACATGTATTTAAATTTCAGGGCATGCTTTATAGGCAGGGTTGGCTCATTTCAGTCAGAGGTTTTTCTCAATAATAAATCTTTCCCAATTTTGGTGTGTGTAAGTCCTCAAATGGCCTACCACAGGCCTATTGAAAGACCATCAATTGATACTTTAAGAAATATAATGTCTTATTTTTCAGTTATAACCTCTAGGTTTAAATTAATCATTGTTAGGAGAAATTTTGGCTAGTAGACCACTGTTTTTGGAAAACATCCACACAGAAGCAGGACCTGTGGTACCACAGCTGGGGAAAGCAAGCAAACGTCTTCCAAAAAAACACAATGGAAATGCTTCTTTCTGAGAGACCAGAAGGTGAGCTGCACTTAAGGGGGTGGGCAGACACCTGTGGGATAAATCACTGAAGAGCCACTGTAGTCTTTGACGGGACAGCACCAGTGGAAGGTCTGGCCCCATATCACAGCAGATGAGAAAATGCTGAAATTCAGGACACTGTCTTTCTTCAGCATTTATCCTTTAATGTGACCCTGCCAAAACAGGTCCCTCAATTCCATCTTCAAACACTTTTAACTTTCTTTTTATTCTTTGTGCAACCTTACCGGCAGAGCTGAAAGTCGTAATCTGAAGTGACATCTACGTTGATCTCAACTTTATCCACTTCACTTCTGGTTTTCACTTAACAAAGGGACACACAGACAAAATAGCTCTCATGGACAATGAAGTTGTCCCCAAGATTAAGAAAAAAAAAGAAAAAAGGACTGAACTATAAGGACAGGTTAAAAAACAAACACAGCTTTTTAAAAAGGAGACCAAAAGGGGTGGGACTTAAGAAATAAGACTGTTTCCCAGCTCCTTCTCAGACTTTCTTACGTTGTCATTTACAAATACTGTATGTGAGGCAGCTGTTCCATACTCACTTTCTGCTCCTTTCAAATCCAGCTGTGCTTATGGTTTTGCATCTGGGTCAGTTTTACTACAACATCAGATGTTTAAACATTTTCAGCCACCACAGAGCAGCAGTCCAACCTCCACACATCCAACAGGCTTTGCAAATACACCAAACCAGTCACGGTTGTATCAACCCTGACGTGCCGTGAGGACACTGGCAACTTGCACCTCACCTATCTAAATTTTCTGAAGAGAACTGCTCCTACCCTCAACAAGGACTTGTGTTTGGGAGCTTGGACAGTGTACATACTTAACAGAATACAAAATGTAAACCCCAATGGTTATGTGCTTCTATTCATCACAAAATATCCTGGAAAGGAGGGAGGGGGGAAATCAACAAACAGTTAGGATGGTCATAGATTAACTTTTCCTATTACTGCCTTTCTTGGTGATCAGGCAACCTCCTTAACTTGTCAATCTTAACATCAGAAACAAATGCCTGGAAGGTCAAAATGCAGCATCATGTAAGAGACCCCCTAAACCTCAAATCTGTCAGTGCCATCAGCATGATGCAGATTCTTTCAGTAACTGCTTCTCACACCAGAAACATAACAGTCTGGGCATCCTACAGCCCTGGATTTGCTTCCTTCTATCCAATGCATTGGATACCCTCCCAAAAATGATCCATTCTACTCTAGAAGGAGGATGCTCCAGATAACTGACAGAGGACAGAAATACCCAGCTGTCAGTGGGAAATCTGTTTTCACAGAAAAGTCACTCAGTCTCTGACTTCTCAGTCCCTGGACCCACAAAAGTCTTAAAAACATCTTCAAAAGCTGAGTCTGGGAACTGAAATTCATAACTCAAGTGGAGACTTAAAATTATGGACTTGGAGAGGAAGGTGACTTTATTGGCACATAACAGTTTTGCTCACTCCCAGCTAGACCTTTGCTGTTTCACAGCTGGTTATTACTTTTCTTTCTTTGTCCTAGAAGAACTAATGCCTTTTTCAACTCTCACTTATCTAAGATACATTTCTAGTCTTCAAGTACCAAGGACTTTTTTCCTTTACATCATCCATTAATGTAATCAATTTAAGCTCAAAGTAGTTTAAATATAGTCCAAATCTTATGATATCTATATCAACCCTGAGGCAAAACTCATGTGTCTGAAACCTAGCTTATTTTTCCCCCAATTCTGACCTATATTCTAATAAATAATATTAATTTTCCCTGTAAATATTTTGCCTTTTTATATCCTTTCACCATCCCTGGCTATAACAACACAAATACACAAATATTTCAGCTTATGAAACACTGAATCATGTACTTCCAAAAAAAAATTCACCTACTTTTAAGAAACACCAATGTTTTATAGCATCTGCAATTAGAAAACATAGAATCATGCAAATGAGAATGATTTTTGGATCTGCTTGCATCTGATAAAGCCTGGGGAATACATGCTATGGCTATTTAAATTTGAGATCCAATAAAACCTCTGTGCATGCTGGTTTCAAAGATGGATTTGTTTTACAACAGTCTACTTACCTGTAGCAAAACACCTAATTCCCAGGTGGAGTTAAAAGTAAAAGCACTTTGTTTCCATGCAAACACTTGGGAAGGCTTACAAGTGACTGCACTGCAAGGTCTGAGACTTTCCAAGCCTGTCCTTGCTTCTTCAGTTCAAAATGTGACCTCCCACGTGTTGTTCCCCTTTCAGTTTCATCCTGGGGGGGCTTTCATGCCCCTGACATGGGACCTGTGTTTGGAGGTGCTGTGTATGAGATTTCAGTGACAGCTCAAACACTGGGCACTCTTTATATGTTTCAGAAAAAAACTGTGTCTGGGGGCTTCTCAAATCCCCAAACCCCAGCAGGGTAACCTGTCCTGTGCAGGGAGTCCAGCACACCCTCGCAGACTGCTGGGGCAGGCCTCTATTACCATCAGCTTGGTCACCCACTTCCTCTCATGGGTCCTGGCACCTGCACAGTTCCTCATCCTCCCCTGAATATCCAGTGGTTATTTTTGCTTTTGAACCTCTGTCATCACTGCTGGGGGCTCAGTGCACCCTGCTCAGGAGAAGCTGTGTGGAGCAGGTACCAGCCAAGCATCTCCCAAAAAACTTGTGCACTTCCACGGTATAACTAAGCCTGCATAGCCAGGAGATATTTCCTGGATTTTTGCTTTTGTCTTTAAATCACATTTCTTCCCTCAGCCTGCCAGACCTCTGACTAAATAGCATTTGATAGCTCTCAGGACACAGTGTGAGAACATGTCATTCCCATGTTTTGAGAGCAGAGAAGGGGAAGGAGAGGAAGCTGTCCATGGAGCCCCGAGGAGTGCTGAGGACATGGGGAAGGTCTGGCAGTAGCTGACACCAGGTAATAACACTGGGGAAAAAGCCCAGCAATGTAGTTAGAGCAGTAAACAAATAAATAAATAAATAATGTAATTTTTATTTCTGGGTTAAATCAGTTAGATGTTTGAGATGAGAGGGTGGTTTCTGACTCCATCATTTTTCATGATGCATTAATTTTTCACACCAAGTGAAAATAGATTGTGAAGAATGAAAATGGTTTTACAAAACAATGTTGGCAGGGGTATTACAGCCTATGAGTTAATAATTAACTGTTGTTAATTTTTTGAAAGATAATGTTTTTTTCTGTCTTAGCTTTGACAATTATTTTCCCCACTTTAACACAATTTCTTCTATTTAATGTCATTGTCACCTTATGTGAGAAGACTTCATTTCCACTGCTTTTCCTGTATGTCCAAATATGCTAGTTATTTTTTAAAAAAACATTATTAAATCTCCCATGAAAAACAACAGTGATTGAAGAGCTTTTTGTGATTTCCTGTGGTATTGTGCACACTGACTGTCTTCAGTGCAGGTCCCTGCCAGTAGCTGCCTCAGGGGATTTCTCAAGAATATATAATTTGAATTAAACATTCTTCTCATATAAGCAAAGCAATTATAAAAAACACGCAGTTAATTCTGATATTAGTTTATTACTGAGAAAACCTCATTTAGTTTCCTGAATTTAATGCAATTCAAGAAAATACCAGAATTTAACCACAGCAAATTCCTAGCTCTGACCCTTCAATATTTAAAGAGCAAATTCATTCTTAGTGTCTGCCAAGCTCTAAAAACCTTTTAAAAACTCACCATCCATGACTAGCTGTGCTATGTGTGCACTGGTCTGGCATGCCACAATATTATCCAGAAATCTTTCCACCTCACACAGCCCCCATTGTATGTTTTATGCATGGGACTGAAAAAGACTCTGTGCCACATTGCCACCGTTCCTGCAGTTATCCTTTCAATTTTTTAGAGTTTTGCCAAAAAACCCCAAAACCAAACCAACACTGTAGCCATCTGTGGATGCCAACAGTGAGGTCACCTACCCTCACCTGCCTCAGTCATGGACATGAAATTAATCGCATGGAGATCTGGAAACCTATGAAGCACAAGACAATTCAAGCTGCAAATATTGGCAATGCTTAATGTCATAGGTACCTTGTCAGAGCAGTGCAGTCTGTCCCACCAGAGAAGTCTACTCTAAGATTATAAAACATTCCCTTAATGATCACTTCTAAATGAATCACTTCTTGCACCTAACTGGACATGAACTAGTGAATCCAAGGCCTTGAACAAGAGAAGGAGTAATTTCTTAGATCAGATTGCCATTAATTCAACAAATCAGTTATTTTTTAATCAAATCCTGCGCTTATAGAGTGGAGGAAAAAGAATATTCAATAAAGTTCTCTGAAATTTAAATACATTTCAGTCCTTTAGAAAATAGTACTTAATTTGTTCAGGCTTTTGATCACTTACAGCAAAATTCAATGTAGGACCCATTACAGCATTATGCTTTTAAAAAATGTTACCTGCTCATCTAAACCCAAACAGTACAATCATTTTCAGTCTGTTTTACTAAGATTCCAGAAAGCAAACACAATTTTATTTTCAATATAAATAAATCCTATCAGCGATGTCCATGGCTCATATAAACTATTCAAGATCCTTCTTTCCTAATCATCTTTCCTGCAATCATCTTTCATCTGGTGGCTCATGATAGGATTCGGGGGGAAGAATGTCCATGGCAATTTCATAAACATGTGATGACAGAGAAGAAGGTAAGACTGAAAGATCTGACCATGGCAGAGGGCTGTTGTTATGCAAAAGTTAATAAAGCTCATATGCCACTTCACTTAATATCAACAATAGTCTGTGGACATTATTAGGGAATTTGAGTCCTTACTTTTCAATAAACTTCATGTAACCCGTCTAGATTTCACAGCATAATCTATGGTCCTGAGCTGAATTTGGAGATTTTATGTTGTCCTTATGGATTTCTGACTTGGAAGTCACCAGTTTTGTGCTGACATGCAGTATTTGCTTCAAACTAGGGTAACATGAGAAGCAGTCAGGGAGTATTAGAAATACAGCAAACACAGATCATGTACTCATGCATTCTCTGAGGATGCACACAGACTGCTCCTAGGTTTCCAAATGCAAGCTGGGAGAATGCACATAAAGCTGGGGAAGGCACACAAACAAGACATGATGCCAGCTATGCAGTTTTAGCCTTAAAAACACCTTAGTGATTCAGTTGTCTATCTCAAACCTCTTGGCTGTGTTCCCCATTTCCCTGAAACCATGATGTTCTCACTCCACAATTTTTCTGATTCCTGTTTTTTCTGATTCCTGCTTTCTGAGGAAGGTGGGTACTGCTTTTCACCACCTAGATGAGTGGTATTGAGAGATGCATGGAACCTCTTATAAATTACAAACTGCTGAAATTTAAGAAACCACTCTTATTTTTAATGGATGTTGAGGTTTTATTTCTCTCCTCTCTCAAACTGAAGAGACAAAATTCAGTTTTCATAAAAAATAGCCATAGGATCTGAAAGAATTACAATTTTTACTAATTGTCCTTTGATTTTAAATCAGAACTTTGTGTCTCTTCAGGTCTAATCTTTGCATTTCTGAAATACCACAGTAACTTTGTTTCTGTGACTCTTAATGACTTGGACATGGGTCATACTGTTATCATACAAAGCATTACACCGAGAAATTACCAAATGTCACAGTTTTGCATCTCTTGAAACTGTGAAAAATATTTCACTTGAGTCTTGTTATTAAGAAACTACAGACCTGCTTGCTTTTCAAAACAGTTCCTGAAAATTTTAACAAATATAAAATAGATGACAGGAAAAATTCTCAAGATTTTCACTGCTGGCACCCCAACAGGCTAAGAGTCATAATTTCCAAATGCAATAAGCACATCCCTAAGGGATGGCATCAATCTGAAGGAAAATCCATGAATGTCCACCTAATTATGAAAATATACTGAGTAACAAACACATAGCCCTTCAAACAATCAAGAATAAATATGTATAGAGGTCACCTTCTGTAGTTTGTCTTTAATTGTTATCCCCAAATGCATGAAACTCTTACTCAGAATTAGATTCCTACAATGTGTACTGAACTGTTCAAACATTGCAAAAGAAGTATCTTTATGTAAATAACTACACTTTGAAAAATTAATGTAATTTTAAAGATGGAAATCTTTACAAGCAAACTATCCACTGAAGTCAAAATTAAGCTTTCCATGGCAACCTAAGCTACCTTTGCACTCCATACCACCAGGAAAGGGAGGTACTTCTGGAAGAAGAATGCAGCAAAGCAGAGCCTGAAAGCGAAGACCAAAGGGATGTGAGAGCTGTGTCTGGTGCTTGAGCCCACAACACACTGCCATAGCTCACAAGTTCTGTGACATGTAGACATGTAGAAATTCTAAACTTCACATAAATGCTATGGCATAGTAAATAAATAAAGATGAGGGATTTAACTGGTCATGGGGTTTTTGCCTACTCTCTTCCATTCTTTCAGCTCAGAGCAACAATTTTTCTGGTTAAAAGATTAACTGCTTTAGTGGTTTCATTAAAGCAAAGATAGGTTTATAGTTTTAGTATTATGTGAAGTCCTATAGGATCTCCATATATTATTCCATTGGATCCACTTTGCTTTCTCTATCTGAAATAGAAAAATATTTTTATTTTAAAAAGCAGGCAAAAGTTAATAAAAAAAAATCAGGGTTTTTCTTCTTTCTCCTCATAGTTTCTTTAAAAGGGTATCATCAATAAAGTCTCATTCCCACTCTGGTCACCAGTAAAGGATCTATGGACTATCCCCTGATAATAAGGGAAAGCCAAGCCTCAAAGAGCAGAAGAGAAATATAAAAGATCTGTAGTCAGTGAGAGTGACTGGCTGTACCATTCCGTCTTTGGGATGAAATATTGCTTTCTGTTGTCCTTAACTTTTTCTTCAGAAATGCCTTATGGGAGACTGGTCAGTACTGGAATGTAACACTGTTGTCTTGAAGACAGTGAAAATACAGTTCACAAAAATCTGACATTCATTCTGCTTTCAGCAGTAGGCTAACATGATTGCTGCTTTTTCAAAATGTGTATTTGCTGTGCTCCAAGCACAGCTAGATTAAAAATACAGTATCGGGGACAAATCAATTATTTATTATATAATCTTGAACAAATCTCTTAAAAATTTTTGAGCATGAAAATAACTCATGTGTGACAAACCCAAACCTCTAAGATGTACAGATAGGGAATGTATGACAAGAGAAATTATATTTCCCGAGTAGGGATTTAAAACTTGTCAATACTCACAGTTCAGGCACTACTAGGAAAAGGTGTTCTTTAAACAGATGTGGTTTTTTCAGCTTTCAGATGTTTCCTTATGCTTTGAAAACCCTTTTCTATCTTCCATGCAAAGAAAAACAGCACAGTTCAACACATGGGACTCTTGGTAGGGTACTCACTATACTGTGCTTGCACTGCAAGAGCTGGGCTTTGAAAGCCTACTTGTCCCAGATGCCACATGCAAACTGTACCCAGGAACCAAACCCTGATGGATGTTCTTCTGAGCTCAACACCACAGCAACAGAAACAGAGAAAAGCAATCAAGGTTGAATGTTGTGTGTTTTGTGAATCACAAAGCAATGTGTGTCTGTGTTCTCAAGGTGGTAGATACAGTGGATTACAAAGTAGGCAGGCCCTCTTTGATCCCTGGAAAGAGAGACTGAAGCCATCCTGCTCAAAGCCACCTCAGTCTGGGAAGAAAGCACATTTTCTCAACAGTATTTTTCTTTTTATCACTGCAGTTATTTGCAGCTCTCCAGAGGATGTGACGCTAGTGTAACCCCCATGATTGATGGGCAAGAGGTTATGAGACACTGCCACAGCCTAATTGTGTGTGTCTAGGCATGGTTACATCCATACTGGGGGCAGCCTCTCAGAGGGACAGAGGGACATCTCCACCCCAACTGCACCTCGACTAGAAAAGTGATATATAGGCCAAAATGGTGCTGCTGCTGAGGACAAGCAGACATTTTCTATTGAAAACCTCATTTTCAAAAATCTAAATCTATCACCTAAATACACTTTAATAACTTGGAATTCCTCCCCTCCCCCCAGTCACTTTATTAGATTTCTTTGTTTATTTTTAGCTGAAAGGGTTCAGTGTTTTTCTTTACTTCAGCAGCACGACCTCCCTCAACCCACAGGCTGGATTATGCTCAGGGAATAAATCCAGGCTGAGCAGTGAGAAACAACTCTTTGCAGCACATTGCACTTGTACAGAACTCCAAGGTTTTGCTGCAGATGCTGGAAAACTCATGTCTACTAGCACTCCACTGGATGAGAGTGTTGGCCAATGCTACTGGGAGGGTAGGTCAGTCAATGGGGCAGGAGAGTAAAGGATGAGAGAGGACAATGATTTTATGGTTAAGGCAACTGACTGCCACACTGGAGAGTGACCTGGACTGCAAAACCAAATCCCTCGCTTTGGGAGAATGATACATCACCCAAACCAAATATTTTACAGGTTTGAGGAGCATGCAATTTGCACGTTCCTCCTCCTCTTAGCATTCCACACAAGGCCTTCTGATGTGATTCTTGGAAGGAATCTCTCTGTAAAGGGGTCAATGGGAAACGTCCTTCCAGCAAATAATGAAACAATCAGTGATAAAGAAAAATTATCCTGCTTCTGTGTTTGGAGCTGGATACAGCTATTTGTTACAAATTCATAATAGAGTTGGAAAGCAGACAGTGGATAAGGATTGAGGCCACAGTTTATACAAGCAAACAGCCACAAAATGGTGAAGGACTCTTTTGCCTTTGAAGCTTAAACCATTTTTTTCCTCACAGGTTGGGGTTTTTGTGGGGTTTTTTGAGCTGCAAGTATTCTTTTCTCTATAATTGGCATGCTCAATATTCAGTCACGCACCTAAACAAGCAGGCCTATAGTCTGCATAAAAACTGAAGAAGGATATGCATCTTTTAAAAATTGCCTCTATCCAAACTGTTTTCATCCCTTGAAATGAGATTTTCATTAGTAGATGGTGGCTGGATTAAAAGCTGTGCACTCAGCTTTTCTTCTAGGGTACCAAATATGAAGAATATTTAATGTGACAAAAAACTCACATGTTTATCAATATTTTATTAGTAGTGGAATGTGTCTTTTTCAATGCCTTTTGGCAATATTAATTTACTGTATTCTTCACAGTTAAAGGAAATCACCTGCTGTTTCATATCAATATTAAAAAGGAAAACAGAAGTCTTCAAGTACTCATTATCAGCTTCTCTTCATAAAGAACATTTAGTTTGTTTGATTCCCTTATTAGATTGCTCTTTTCTTTGTTATCCAGAAAAAAATCCACACAGCAACAACAATAAATCTAGTTAATTGTGTGAAAGGCTCTCATGTACTTTTTGTGTGTACAGGAACAGACAGATTTTGTACCTCTCAGTGTTCTTCTCATTTAAGTACATTAATATTTTCAAAAGCAGCAAATAAAATCTTGATTTCAAAGCTCTATAGTTAAAATATTACTTTAATTTGGAAGACTAAAAAAACACTGAGAGGGACATGCAGAGCTAGAGATTCAGAACGCAAAATGTGTCTGGCACTGGAGCTCCTTTTAATGTGGCAGCAAGAACATAACAAATTTTCTGTGACCTTGCTTTGCGACCAGCTCATATAATTTGGTGGAGGATGTCATTGCAGTAATTACATATTGGGTTCCCTGCTGCCATAGTTATCCATGGTGTTGTGGGGCTCAGAGGAGCAGCGCTTCAGTGTGATGGATTGCTGTGGAAAATTGACCATGCTAGAAAGCAAGCTGTCTGATAAAAAGAGGCTATCATAGAATTGCTTCCTTGACCACCACCCCAGGGAAGGGTTTCATGCATAAAAAGATGTGTTTTAGTGATTGGAAAATTATGCTTTGCACAATATTGTTTCAGTCTTGATTCTCATCAACCAGTTTGTTTTATTTGAATACTAAGTTCCCGAAAACTGAAGCTATCAATAACTAACAGTATTTTACACAGCCAGGGCATCTTTCTCCAGTCTGTTGAGAATATCAGATATGACCTTGGAGGTCAGCTAATCTCTGGTGCCTGCAGCAGAATGGGATACTAAACATGACCCATCCTCTGCAGTCACCCCAGAATTTCTCACGCTTCTCACGTACAGAAAGGCTTCCTAACAGTGAGAAGACAGATAATTCCCTCCTATTTTCCGCTTATTACAGGCTGATGTGCTGCTAAATCACCATATTAAGTATATTTTAATTGTAAAACATACATTTCCTTAGAAAGACTATGATTATTCTTTCACAACAATAAACTGCAAGTAGTGAGCAACCTTTTTTCCTCATTATTTAATTTTTATTCGTGAGCTTGCCTTCTTTCTACCTTGCAAAGTCACGGCCCATTTACAGTCAGGTTTCCAAAATCTCAGCTGAATTCTTTCTGAGGAAAACCCCACCTTTCTGTTTTTCACCATAAATATTTTGTTGAAGATGAATCTTTATTTTCCTTCCTATTCCAATTGTTTTCAAATGTCACGGAAATCTTGTTCAAAATCCCATTTTTGGACCAAAGTATATTAAAGAAAATTTCACTCTAAATTAAAACATTTAACTTATACATTTTTAACAACAGAAAAGACCTTAGAAAAAGGAACATATTTGCACCAATTAGTTGGAACATGAGAGCCAAAAAACTGCTTAGTTTCGCAAAATGAAGAACACTGCAGAAAACTTTGCCAAGGAAATATTAAGTCTATCCTCCTGTGCAAATGGATTACAATCTTTAATTACACAGCCATATCCTGGTGTTCCACTGCTCCTTTCAGATTCCAGTTTCAACAGCATTCCAGGAACAATCCTGGGGGTGCTCACTGAGCAGTGACGGCTCAGTACCAATTCACCTCCTGCCTCCTCTGGTGGTCACCATGCAGGCTGTCCACCAAGTGAAAACAGACAAAAAATGTTACAATGATAATATTTTTTATAATTATTTTTTTACTTTTTAATTTCTATTTTCACATTATATTCTGAGTTGGAAGGGACCCACAAGGATCATTGAATTCAGCTCTTAAGTGAAAGGTTCATATGGGAATTTAACCTACAACCTTGTCTTTATTAGCATCATGCTGTAATCAGCTGAGCTAATCTCAGAGCCATTTATGTGATGATTACCTAAAAATACTGTGTGTTGTTACACTCAATATTCTTTTTTTTTTGTTTTTCATAGAATCACCTGTAGGCTACCGACCAAATGACCAGGAACACCTATAAAAGTTTCTGGAACAGCCTATTGGTTCATGTGGGCAGGCACTCATGCTGGGGAGCTCAGGGTTTAATGTTTGAGCTCCTAAAGTTGAGCCTGAAGGACCTATCCAAAGCTGGTGAAGAAAGAAAATGGAAAGGTCCAAAGCTTATAGAGAAATCTCAGAAATTTGTATCCCAGTTTTTCTCTGATCAGAAATAGGTTATCCATAGTACTGTGCAGAAAGAAGAGTTGGGAACACTTAATCCAGCAATTCACAACAAATTAAGAAAATACACACACGGATATGGCAAGTAGTGAATTTAGTGTTTGTACAAGAAGAAGGCAATATCTCATTAGGGACTGGGAATCTGCACAAGAAAGACTAGGAATAGCTAGAAGGGACAAGTTTAATATGTAATCTCTTTGGGAAGTAACTAGAGTCAGCTCAACAGATATAATTAACTGAAAATCAATGGCAAATATAAACAAGGAAATACCCTGGGTAGATATCTGATAATTTATTTGTTTTATGAATGAAGCCAATGAGTGCTTGCCCTACACTCTACAAGCACAGCCAGGGATTGTCCAACATGTAAGTACTCATCTAGGAAAGCCATCAGCAGGAAGGTAGCAGGAAGAGGCTCTCTCTGCTAAGGCTCTCAGCCAAACAAGTCATTAATAATTGAGGGGCAGACAGAGGTATGTATCTGATGGAGCTAATAGAATTTTAAATAATTACCAATACAGAACTACAGGCAGCACTGCCAACAACTAGCACAGTCTACCAGTCCCTCTTAACATGTCTCTTCAGGACATAAGCTTTTGCAGAATAATTTCTGCTTCTCTATATATTGCAGGCATGTGGGTTCTGTGTGCATGAGTCTGCACCCAGTAATTAGGAGATTGTAGACATGGGCACATAAATAACCACCATTGGCTGAATGCTACTAGAAGACAAGTTATAACTAAGAGCCAAAAGGAAAATTACTTTGAAAAAAATAAGTAGAGAAAAAAAGAGAAAAATCTTCAAACAAATAAGAGATTCACAGAACTATGAAAACTGCTGAAATCAAGGAAATTTGTAATACAATATGTCATGGCCAATTAGACATAGCAGAAAAATCTTCAGCCAGTAAAAGTATTCATGTGCAATGCATTTTTACTGAATGGATTCACTCATTCCTTTGTGCATTTACTTCTCTCCTATTGCCAATGAAAATTACACCCAGGAGAAATTAGACACTGGTATTGCTGCATTAAGCTGGTGCAGGCCAAAACATGTTCTCTCTAAATCAGGATTGTGACTACTTAAAAGATGTACGGCAAGAACCATTTCCAAACCATTCTACAGAATTATTTGTCATATAAAACTATCTGCTTTACTAAAACAGGGTAGTAAAAAGTCATAAACACCAGCTTGGGGCAGCTCAAAGAGCAGTCATATGGATGTGTTTTGGTTTTTCTTCCTTTGCGGCTGTTTAAGATAACCTTTCATGTGCCCAGGAGTCCATGCAGGCACCAGTGCGCCTTAGCTGGTGGCTGTGTACTTCAAATTCATGTACACGTAACAGAATGCAATATATGTTCTTTACAGCCCTTCATCAGATCTGTATTATGATTCAAATGGTATGTCACACCTTCTCAGTAGTTTTTCATGCAGGTATTGAATGTTATTTGCTAATAACAAGCACAAATACAGCAAGCGGAAGAGCTATTTTCACAGAATAGCAGAATCCTTTGTGTTGGAATGGACCAAATGATCATCTAGTTCCAATCTCCCTGCCACGGGCAGGGACACCTCCCACTAGACCAGGTTGCTGAAAGATCCATCCAACCTGGCCCTGAACACTGACAGGGACAGGGGATCCACATCTTCTCTGAGCACACTGTACCGGTGCCTCGCCACCTGCACAGTAAAGAGTTTCTTCACCATGTCTCATCCAAACGTGCCCTCTCTTTCTTTAAAGCCATTAATCATTGTCCTATCACTAAAACCAACAGAGCTCTCTGATAAGACTGCTCAGAAGACCCTTTCACACTGAACCAACAAAAACTGAATTATTAATGAAATATTAAAACATCTAATAAAATTTGGTAATTATAATTTGAAGTAAAACCACTTGGGAAACATTAGGAAGTCACACACTGCTTTCTGCCTGTTCTATAGAGTGTGACTCATAAAGAAACAGTGATGAATATGAGTGGTGTGACCAGTTACCATATTTATGAATGAGAAAGAAAGAGAAGAGTGAGGAAATACGTGCTGAGGCTGTGGGAAAGAGTTATGTCTCTGTTGCTTTAAAAGGTACCAGCACTAAGTGAGACCGCTGGTTGCGTGCCTCATGAAGCCTTCTCCGTGCGTGCAGAGGAACCCATTCGAGCATGAAAGAGCAGCCAGGAAATGCTGGCCTTGAAGGAATAACTCCCTGCTTCAATATTAACCATGTGTAAATTATTTAGCCTGCTCTTTACACGGATTTTCAGTTGAGGAGCAAAGCAATGAAAAATTACCAGCAACTATCAAATCTAGAGTCTTTGCCTCAAAAGATGTGAATGTGTTGATCTCTGCCAATTTCCCTCCACAAATCTCTCCTTATCAGCCCCTTTATACTTCAATTTCCACTTTTTTGAATTGTACAATACTCAGCTTTTAACAGACACACACTAAAGAACAATAACTATCACCAAAGTGGATCTCAGAGTTGCTTTGTACATGCAATGATCTGCTTTGTACGTTGCTTCAAAGGGATTGTTTTAAAAGGGATTGTTTAAAAGGTTGTTTCTCTCATTGTATTCTGTAGCGATAACTTGCTCTTCATTTGAAGAGAGGAGCATTCCTTTCTTTTTCAAAGAAAAAGTTTTACACCCAGTTTACACCTAATGTGCTGCTGACAATAACATTATAATATCTACCAGGTCTTTTACAGGCCAATATGACCAGAAGGCAATTTTTATTATAAATTACCTCTAAAAACTATCTCTGGAAACATTAACCTCTGCAGAAATCAAGATATTTCTTTGCATTAAAGAAAAAAACAACTTGTCTATTGTTTGTGCTGCTTTCAGTCAGAGTTCTTGTTTTGTTGCTGAAGTCGTCACGGCGTTATTAAACATCTCTGCCCATAAAATAGCACAAGTTCATGACTTCAGATCTCCCTTTAGACTTCTGAACTGTACAACTAGAGAACTTGGCCAAGAGATGATTCTGAGGTGCTCAAAACAAATTGCATACCAACTTGTGGATAAAAAAATAAATAAATGATAAATAGAAAAAATCTTGCCATTACAAATAAGCGGCCAAAGTATATGCCACAGACTAAATCAGAAAAAGGAAGGATGTAGAAGTATGATTTTTGTTTTGTTGGTTTCGGGGTATTTTTTCTGTTGGGTCTGTGTGTGTGTTCACATTTTTCCAATTGAATAGTATTTGTTGAGGAGAGACATTTCAGCAGTGAACAGTGCTGGTCCCTTCCTCCAGCCACCCTGGGAGTCAGCAGGAGCCTGCAAGAAATGCTCAGTGCCCCTGTGCAACCCGGTTGTGCAGGTGGAATGCACATCACTTCTCACGATCTCCTTTGGACGACAGCACTTCCACAACCTCCCACGTGACCTACCCTGCCTACAGCACCTGTTATTTAAAAAGGGGTTCTATAATATCTCACTTCAGTGCTTCTGCAATTTTCACCCATTAGCTACTGGTTTTATCAACTTTGGGCACTGAGAACAGACTATTACTTCTTGCAACACCTTTTCATGACTTGAAGACTTACTGTATCCAGCCAGACTTTTCTTCCTTAGGCTGAAGAGACCTGCTCATGTCAAATTGACAACAATATTTCATTATAACAAATGGCTTTTTTCTGCCTTACCAGTATTTCTCAGAATACAATTTGTGCTATTCTAGCCATTGCACCAATCTTTTGAGGGTTTTTTCCCCTCCTTCTGTCTATCTTCTTTTTCCTTTCACCTTCTCTTTTCCTTTTACCTTCTCTTTCAGAAAACAATACTAATCAAAAAAACCAATCCAAAAGTTAAAAGGCTAAAAGGAAGAGGGTATAAAAATATGAATTTACAATATTTTCAAATTTTCTGGAAAAAGCAGCAATAGTTTTCTGCCACCTTAATATTACACAGTTGACATATACAGCAATATCTTAAAAAAATGTTATGAAGTTGCTATTATTTCTACTCAGTGCAAAAATTAGACAAGGAAGGCAGTTACAATTATGATGACACATCTGTGATTCTGAAAAGGAGACTTTCTAAATGTAGGCAGCTTCCATTATACTTGAGTAAGTTAAGATGAATGAAAGCCCTGATGAAATCATCTTGACTATTATGTATATGTAAAAATCAAAGCAGGAGAATCTCTGTTCATACAATGCCCCTGAGATGGTCCTATAATGCTTAAAAATGCTCTGGCCTGATTATGTGTCTCATACCTTGGTAGCAAAAAAGTAGCAAAATACAGAGACCAACTGGAGAATCTGCGTACTGAAATTCACTGTCCTGATATGGTTAGAAACCATATCACACAGTGCTCGTCACAGGCTTGAAAGGTGTGGGGCTTTTTAAGCTATTTCTACATAGAAGCTCTTCCTGAGTCTCTTTCCTCCTACATTAAGAACCTTTTGATTTCTAAATTTATTAAAATTTCAGGTCTAAGTTTCTACACAGCCTTATGGACCCAGATGTTTTCAAGCCAACATGGTCCATTAATTTAATATTTTCTTTATCCTCACTTTTATCCTCCCATGACAATATTTATATACATGACTATGTAATGCTAAACAAGACAAATCTTTTATATTTTATCTTATATATCGGTCTGTTCATCTTTCTGATCACTTTAGTAGCCCCTTTTCTGCACCTTTGGGGTGAAGGACACATTTATGCTGGAAATCAGGGGAAAGAAAAGCAAACCCAGACAAAATTTGTGGACACTCCTCTCCAGACACCAGCTTACATTTTCAGCTGTAACTGCAGTGCTCCCTTATAGTATTTGCTAGCAGTCCTCGGAAGGTAAAATGAAATAGATATACCATCATGAAGAAGCCATCACCGGTCACTTAATGGCCACCTACACACATTCAGAAGCTACACTTCCTCTGGGCTTTCACTTTGCCAAATTATCAGGACACATGGGAATTTCCCCTCACTCGTGGCTATGAACAGTTTTCTGCCACAGGCAGGCTTTGCTGCCTTTGTCCCAGCTGGAGTTAATCTCTTTAGACTAAGATGAAACTCTAAAGGAGGTCTTGACAAAGTCTTATGAGGTGGAATTCATATTCCTCTGCTGAAATAATCCTTTCTATTAATCTCTGGGATTGTTTCTGGTATTTTCAGAGTCATGTGCCATTGATTATATTAACGGTCACAGGGTAGGAAATACAACCAGATCTTCCCATTGAGTTTTTTCCAGCTGATCCACTTAGCTGGAAGTAAAAATTCCGTTATTAGTTTCTAAGTGCAGGAACTTGTATTTTTGTACAATTGAATTTCATCCCAATTCTGTTACTAGAGACTTCAAGGTCACCTGACTCTTCATATGATAAACAAATCTCTTCTTTATTGATGCAGCTTTCACACCTGAATAGTCAGCAAATTTCATTAACAAACTCCCACCAAGGTCAGAAATTAAAATACTAAATAAGATTAGTCTCCAAATCAGTTTTGGAAAGACTCTATTAATATCTTCACCTTAGCCTAATAATTCCCTTTCCAGTGGCACTTGAGCTTGTCTTTTCTCTGGCCAGCTCCTCACCAATAATGCAATTTGTATACTAATCCTGTTTTCTCCAGGTGAAGCAACACTTTTTGTAGGTATATTGTTTCAGCAATTTAGGGAGCTGGCATCTCTTTTGCCTGTAGACTCTGTTGTCTTACCAAAGAGCCAAATGACCCCTTTAAAAGGAGGTGCCAGGAACAAGTACCTGACTCGCATGCATATCCAAGTGTGCTCATGTCCCAGAAACACATGGAAAAATATTAGCCCACCTTAGTCAGCGTGGAAGCAAGAGGAGTAACTTTTCCCAGATGACAAAGGAAGCAATCAGCACAGTGCCCCTCGCAGATGGCTGCTCCTCATCCTGCTCCTACCACAAAGATCAGTGCAGGAATGGAGGTCAGAGCTGCTCCTTACTTGGGAGAGACGGCTTTGAGAAGAGCATGGGAATATAACTCCTACCCTTCACTTGTTGTACCTAAATGACTCCCTCAGGGGTGTTTCTCTGCCCACCCTTGTTAAAGACCCTGATCCCTTGATCCTTCTCTTTTTTTTTTTTCTTGCCAGTAAGACAGAGTACTCTGTCTTCACACACACTCACTCAGCCTGGCTCTTTCATCTTTAATTCATGATATTTTTTTTTTCCGACAGAGAAGATTTATTCAAACAAGAATCACTTGAGTACTAGCTGATAGCCTTCTTTATACAAAGAACCAGACTAGAGTTCCACAACAATCCCTACTTGCTAGCATTAGCTTAACCTAAATGATGCTTCCTCAGAAAGCCCAGAGTGCCTTCACCTTTTATATTACACACTAAAGACCATATGGAAACTCATTTAAAAAGAATGAAGTGCACTGACCCCCTGTCTTATTGCAATGCTTCCAAAGATCATCAAAAGGCAGTACAAAGCTATCCTGACAGATATATGGAGCATGGTGTATTCTTTCATTGTTACCAACTGAAAGCAATTTTTATCAATTACACACACATCAAGCACAGATTACACACTGGCTACAAGTTATTGCTGTCCTCATAGTTATTGTCAGTATTCTGCTGTGTTGGAGCTGACAACAATTGTGAACAGAAATAAACATTCCATTAAAGCAGTGAGGGGTAACAACTACAGTTAGTCCATACAACCAATTAAATGAATTGAGCCTGCATTCTGTAGAGCTGCCCATTCATGTATTTTATTTAAATTTTACTTCTTTCCATTTGAAAGAAGTAGGCAGACTCCTGATGACTGTACAGCAACTGCAATGTGTGTTAGAACAGCACAAAGCAGTGAACAGTTTGCACTGTGATAGTTAATAAACAGAGTGTGGGCTGAGAAAAACATGTGTGAGGGTAAACATCAACAAGAATCAACTTTAATGGACATTCTTGAGGATCACAGGAAGATACCATGAAGCCCCCATGATACATTTTTGTAAAATAATATCTTTTAAAATACCAGCTTAGCTTCATGGAATGTTCAATAGTTATTTACTTCAAAGGAAAACAGAAGATGCTCTCTAACATATGTAACATTTTACTGATGTTAGAGAGGGGGAAAGAGAGAATAGGAACAGGTTTGATAATGACTTGGATCATGTACTGGAAATTTTAGAGTATTTTGAACTCTCTGCTTAGAGCAGCTATTAAAGTATTTCCCCAAGGCTGAGTTAATTTAATGGCACGGGAGTTCAAAACAATGTCAAATTATGTATTCTAAACAACACTGAGTATTTAGGCATCACCAAATAGTATACAAGTTTGATTTATCTTTTTCTAGTATAGTAAGGATTTAGCATTGAGCTCAGAATTCATATTTTGCCTCCTCAGTTTAAAATATTTCATGTTTCCTAATCCAACGTGGAGAGCTAGGAGACAAAAATAAATGGAGCGCACTAGTTGCTGCTCTATTTTTGATAGCTCCCTGATTTTCTTGAACACTACTGCTTACAGCATGTGAAAGATTTCCCAAGGATAGAAATATTCAAAGTACAGGCAGGCCCTTTTCCCTTTGTTGTCAGCAAGCTGGCTTCCAGTAATCTCAGAGGTAAGAAGGGAAGAGAAGCATGCACCCCAACATGCAGTACAGGAAAACCAAAGCACATTATACCAAGTAAATTGTGCATGCCCCTCAAGTAATTAAAAGGATGCAGGAAAACATCTGGACTCTTAAAAAAAGGAGTCAAGGGAGTGACTGCTGGGGAACCAAACAAAGGAAAAAGAGATGTGTGTGCCTAGGTTTCGCTCAAAATTAAGAAACGCCACACTGACAGCAAGTGCAGTGACAAGGGCAATGACAGCTCCCCAGAGCAGACCTGCGCCGGCAGACCAGCGCCTGAGAACAAAAGCTGTAACACTAAGCATGAAAGTGCCTTGATGGAGGAGAGCTCATTTCAATAACACCCCAGTTAAGCCCCCACATTCTACCTCCAGGCTCCTGTGGATGGATTAATGTCTGCACTGCAGCTGGGGGATGTGGCTGATGTGCATGTCCGAGAGAGATAGGATCTAACAGTGGGGCTGGTGTGATGATTATCCAGCCAGCTTGAGCATATCAATCTGCCTGACTGCCACACGCCCAATGGCAGCACTCTGGAACCACAAGCAAGATATATGACCTTCTTAAAAGAAAATCCCAGTGTCCTTGACCTGCAATGGGAAGTGAAAGCAAAAATAGACATGATCTGATCTTCAAAGATTTACTCTACAAGTGAGGGAAGGATGGAATTCAGCTCCAGGTGAGGCACCTGTACATAGATACAGCAAAGCAGGTGTGCTTCTGTGAGCTGGGTATGCTACCAGAACCTCATCAGCAACCTAGAAAACACAGGTGGAGGAGCATAGTGGATTGTTCATCTCAAGGAGACACCAACACAAGATCAGCTGAACATGTTTCTGCGTTGTCCCCAGACTGCAATCTGTGCCAATCTATTTTAACTGGTCACAGGAGACGTTTTCTGATGACAGTGCATTCTGATATTTTCTATATCAGAATTTACTTTTGCTCTGATCTTCTGAGTGCTGTTGTCTTACATCAGGACTTGAGGGAGCAATATGTGGAGATGGAACTCCCACAAAGATTGGCAGATGCTGCCCTGAGCTGTTACATAGAGAGGCCAGTCTGCATAAATCTGAACTGAATCACTTTCCTGACTGTGCAAGGGACATCCCAGAATTTCTGGGAGGATAAGATCTCTTCTTTTTCAAAGAAGAAAGATGAGGAAGAGCTCCAGGAATAATACAGATTACAGGCAGCAGCGGCGCTTTCCTAAAGGTCTTTTTCTTTCTCCATGGGATAGACCTTGCCTATGAGCTATACCTGAGTTTTAGGAATTGTCTTTAAAGAGTAAAATAAAAGAGTACCAGTGGCCAAACTCAAGCACTGGGTTCTAGATTGTCCTTAATGATTAATTCAATTTACTAACTATGCTTTTTGGCTATTCCAATGACTTGTCTCCAACCAGCTCTGCTACAGAGGGAGCTGGTCCCCAGTAACATATTGCCAGTTCACACTGCTTGACTTCTGAGACAGGAATCAGAATCCTGCCTCCATTTAACTCAAAACTGTGTCAAATTCCCAGACCCCTGACATTCATTACATCTCCAGACAGGGATGCCATTTGCCCAGTGACCAAACACTGGGGCCTGGGTCACAAGAATCACCTGTGAACAGCTCATGAGTATTTAAAAGCTAGCGGTAAGCTATGGTCTACATGGGCTGAGTCCATGAAAAGATTTGCTTTTAAGATGAGGTAAATGTTGCTTTAATATGTCCAAATGCTACATCATCCCCTCATTCACTGTAGTATATTATCAGCATTCTCTTCCTCCACTGAAAAAAACCATGGACTGTCACTTTGAATTGTAAATTCTCCCAAGAAAAGGGAAAGAAATGCATTACATACACTCTGATAGATAACCCAGACTGCTTGTCCTTCTTACAGAGCAATTTTAAAGAATTGCTAAGACAAAGTAAGAACAGTGTACCTGTCAGTGACATTCTGAGTTAAATCAGGAAGGACCTGGAGAATGATAAAGGCTGAATAAACATTTAAAGCTTTCAGGGTTAATTTTTTTCTATTTTACCTCACCTTAAAAGTTCACAACCATCAAGTCTCAGCAGGGAGGTAAATGGAAATTTTCCTAACTATGACTTTATACAAGAATACCTACTACTTAACATACTCATTTGCACAGAAAATAAAAGGTGAAGAAGGAAAATACACACAGTAGGGGAAAAGTGACAAGATAGATGCCTAAAGTAATTCATAGAAAATCTCTGCAAGTATGAGTGCATAGTTGCCTAATGTCACCTCCAGCATTGTCTCTGAAAGGAAAGAGATCTTTCAAAACAATCCTTGCAGGTTTCCACTGGAATATACATTTTTTTGTAAATATAAATATCCTGGACCAACAGTGTCAGCTGTGTCAGGCAGATGAAAAATGGTCATTGCAGACACTTTGTTTTTCACTGTCAAGACATCACCAATCAATGCAATCAGTGCAGTTTTGTTTCTTTGATCTCACTTTGAACTACATAGCTCCAATGCTCAGGTCTTTACACAGAAACTGGAGTTCAAGATGGGAAAACTCAGTGTTTTGGATAGTGTTTTGTCTCCACCAAAGCAGAAAGATTAGGCAGATGTGAGAGATTTTTATCCCAGAAGGAGCAAAGCAATTATTCACAGTCAGAAGCTAGTGTAAGCAGTGAGAACAGCCTCCCTGGACAATACTGTGAGAAAAGTGAAGAATTCTTCCTCTTTTTTCTGCCCAGTGACAGTTCGAGACCTTTTAGCCAGAACACTCATCTTTTCTAATTGAAAAGCATTCTCAACAGAGAAAATATATACCACTGATTTCACTCTATAAAAGAGAAATGGGAGCACAGAAACTCTATTTTAACCTCCTTAACAAAATGATCCACCAGGTGTTTCTGCCTTATCACAGGAAGTGTCATCAAGCAATAAAGAGCCCTTCTGTACCAGCAGGAGAAAGGTAGCAATAACTATTTGATTGCTGGTCAGATGCAAAGGCCAAGGTCACTTGGTCTGCTCAGCCTGGAGGAGACTGAGGGGAGACCCCACTGCAGTCCAAAACTTCCTCATGAGGAGAAGAGGAGGGGCAGGCACTGATCTCTTCTCTGTGGTGACCACTGACAGGAGCCAAGAAAATGGTACCAAGATCTATCAGAGGAGGTTTACACTGAATATTAGAAATAGGTTCTTCACCCAGAGGGTGGCTGGGCACTGGCACAGGCTCCCAAGGGAAGTGGTCACAGCACCAGCCTGACAGAGCTCAAGAAGTGCTTGGATAATGCTCTCAGGAGCTGGACGTTGATGACCCTTGGTCCCTTCCAACTCAGAATACTCTACGACTCCATCAAGTTTAAAATCAGCTAATACTGATGTTGGCAATACAAAAGGAGAAACACTGACAGGTTGAACTGCAAACATAGTATTTGTCCTACCAGCACATTGCCGCCAGACTACACCATTTACTATGACAGAGCTGCACAAAATTTAATGCTTAATCATGCATCAGTACGGGCCTTTGAGATTTGGAAGCAATAATAACAATAATAGAAGCTAATTCGCTTCACTCAGCAACTTTTTTACACAAGTTTCTACACAAGTTTCAGGACTCAGTTGCAGGCTCTCTTTAGACCAACATGAAATTTCTTAAGAGCACTCATCTATATGCCTGTAGGCTCATTTTACTAAGTAAGGCTTCCTATTGTCACTGTCTTATCTTTGGAATTTATGGCTGTATATATAACAAAGTACAAGAAATTAAATTACTAAATTCGTTGCAACTGGAAGAAGAGATAAAAATATCTGTTCACAGATGTTCTCAAACAGCAGACATAAGAACGATTCCTGGTTTCAGTCAGCATCCATTAATTACTGACTCTGGAAATTAATAGGCCATACACAGTGGAAACATTTTTCAAACCCCAGCAATATTTCATAAAGATTCTTCTTGCAGTGCTTCAATGCTAAAAAATGTTATGAGTTGTCTGACAAAAAATTGGAAATCATTGTCCAGAGCTCTTACAAAGCAGCAAATGGTGAGAGGTTACATTCAGTCATGGATTCATCCTTAGAAGAGGAGGTAGAAAGCTTCAGTGAGGCCAATTAAAAAATGTTCTGAGCCACAGACTCTGGCCACCTCCTTCATATACAGTTATGTGGCTGTAGGTATGTGATTCTTGGATTTTTTATCTTCTCTGACTGCCACATTTATTTTTCGTTCTATAATGTTGCTTACATTCCTTAGAGAAGTTACATATATTTTTCTACTGTCCTGACATTATGCTTTGTTCATTTTTTTCATACTTGTGGACAATGATTAGTGTCCTCCTGTCCTTTTTACTGTTTTCACATCATCCAACTCCAAACATTTAGTTTAATCCACTGATACTGCAAATTCATCCCAGCAACTCTAATATTCTTCTGTTCCTTCCTCTGGATTTACATCTGGTGAGGATTCTGTGAAAAAAGGGCTGGAGGAATCCTGCACAAAGGCTGTCCTCCTGCTCTTGGAGCTTCCTTCATGATGAGGTTCTTGCCCTGGGCCCCCACCTGAGCTACCTCATGATGGCATCACAGCCATGCCCATCCCTGACCATGGACCAGCTGGTACAGAGCAGAGCTCTGCCCAACAGGTAACCTGGGGCTTTACCACACCTGCCTCATCCCTGTGGGCTTGCCTGAAGATCACTGAGCTGGACCTGTCCCTGGTCATGGTGTCCAAAGCTGATCCTGACCCTGACTCACTGATTTGTGTCCCTGCCTCAAGTGCAGACTGGCCTCATCCCCACAGACTGAGCTTTCCTAATTACATACACTGCAAAGTAATGAGGGATGGTTGGAAATACAGACAAGCACTATATTTCAGAATTTTATGAAGTTCTGCTTAATATTTTGACCTATATCTAGACTGAGTACTTTTAAGCAAACTACTGGCATTGTTCCTGCATATCTATGAGCTGCTCAACTTTTTCAGCTCTGAAATAAGGCTAATGGTTATAGCACTCCTGTGGTTTCCTACAAGCGCCACAGGAAGTCCAAAAGAGCTATAAAATTTTTTTTTAAATTAATCCCTTCAGGAAAAGAATATAAATTAAAATAATTGCAGTGACACGGCAGCCTTTCAAAAACAATGCATTAATTATTAATCCCCTGAGATACGACATGCAGAGTTCTTTAATGGGTGCAAACCATATGTAGGAAGAGGTGGGTGAAAAGGATCCAGCTCGGACTTAATCTTGTTTCTCTGTTTCTATTTTGCTCACCTTGAGCTATTGGAAACCTTGCAAAGAACAATCTTTGATTGCTTGGCAAGTTGGAGAACTTTCCATCTTCTGGTTTTTAAAAGCAATAGCCCAGACATGAGAGCTTTTGCAACCTTGACCTGCTCTGTCTTTAAGAAGACAGATGTATTCAGGTCTAAATCCCCTAGCTAGACCATTATGAGTACAAACTACAGCATCTTTTTCCTTCCCATAATACAAGAGTTACTCCCTTTGGTTCCAACAGCGGATGTAATACAACTTACCTACGTAAATTGTTCACATTAAGGTTATATTGTTTCCAACGCTTTCCCACCATGACAACTACAAGGAAATTAAACCTCTTCTTTTTTTCAACAGCTAATGTCAGGAAGGAAAAGATTCTTTTTGCTACACCTTGCTTTATTGAGAATTTATCTACAATCACTTTTGAAGAGAATCCATTTATATTTTCGTATTAATGTTTGTAGATGAACATAAAGAGTACCAGGTGATTCTCATAACAATAATGCTGATTTATACTTGAGAGCATACAAGATACAGAATAGGGAGATGGTGTTCTACAATACCTGGAATAATTAAAACGGTAGTAATAGAACAACTCCTCCAAGTGAATGCACAAAGAAGGCATGGATGGGCAATGAGTTATCTAGATAGCAAAAGAAAAATTAGTGGAAAATACCTTGCAGAATTTCCTTACTTCTATTCATCAATAGAATAAAAAAAATTACAGACAGGAAAGTAATTAGATGCTTGTCTCACAAAACATTAAGGAAATTGAAGTAATCCTTCCCTTCATATTATTAAAGATGATCTTGTTGACATGTAAAATAACTTCTCTAAGATTTATAGCTTCCAAGCATAAAGACCTCAGGGATATGTGTTTGTTCCTCTCTTTTGTACACATACATGTACCACAGGGGCCTCTGCTTGTCTGGTTAGTGTGATGTGCTGAGAGATGAAACTGCAGGGAGAGCTCTATGCCTGGGAAGGCACATTACTCCAACTTCCCCTTCCACAACACTTATCAAATGTGCCTGGTCCCATCTTCTTGCTGCAGAAGGTTCTCACCTGCCTGACTTCCAAAAGACAAGGGCTTATTTTTGGGGCTCAGCAGGTAGGAAAATGTGTTGTGTTGGATTTGTCTGGTAAGACTGATGGGCCTAATTCTTTCCTCTGTGATTTCCCTACTCCTAATGATAAATAAATACCACTCAGTTTTAAAAAAAGTTTTTCTGAGTGTAGCTTTCAAGCAAAAGCCTACAGATTATAAAATCATAATGAATAAAAGATCAATACAGCAATGATGAGGACTGACAAGAATGAACACGCCAGGAAGAAGGACAATCCAAAAATGAAACCAAATAAATCATCAGATGCCCCAGAAGGACCAAGGATTAGGTACTAATGGCACACATGCGGCAAAGACAGTGAAGCACCAGGAGGGCAGAAGCCCAAGAGACCTGAAGAATCCATCAGCTTTCAGACCTTCCTTATACAAACAGACCGAGACACTGTTGTTCCTCAGCACACAGTGTAGAACCCATGGGACAACGTTATGCTTCTATTGTTTCTATTTTTCAATATGCTGGAAGAGTTATTGGGAAGCTTTTTTTCATAATAGTTGCTTGGAAGCTGTGAGATGCTCTGCTGGGAGCTGCTGAGTAGGAAGCAACACTAGAGTTCCTCTTAGATAACAGCTGAGCAATTCAAAAACAAGATGTGCCTCAGTCTTGGGATCAGAAATCCTAACATAAAGCAGTACTTTCAAAACCCATCTTTTTCAAGTACTGTGGATACCATCATGGACGTCCCCACAGGTGTCCCATTCATTTTTCAAGAGCTTGATCTTACTGGCATTACAAGCATGGCTTGGTAAGTGTTTAAATTGGTTTATTCACTTACTGTGATTTCTAAGACACATTCAGTTCCTGGCATGGGAACAGGTAGAAATGCTGCAGATTTATTTTAAACAAATACTGACAGCACTGATAAACCATTTCAAATGACACCATGACCAGTTCATAATCATTATCATAATCAGTTAGTCAATTTGAATTTGCTCCAGTCAGAAGTGAAAAATTATTTTTAACCTTGTAAGATTTTAAACAGAGCAATGTCAAACCTTGTTGCAATCTACCCCATAAAACACTGCTCAGAGAAGGCTGGGAGAGCAAGACCGACTCAAAGTAATTTCATAGCTTTTTTTCCTTAAGAAGTCTGAGGGCAATCACATTCAAATGTTACAAACAAGCACTGATCAATAAACACAAACCCTCCCTTTATGATTACAGATGGATATTACAGGTACACACTAGGGCTGTCTTACCTTCCCAGGTGCAAAATGCTTAGTCTACAAGCAGAGCAGGTAGCAATATTTCAGATGGTGACTATTTTTTGCATGACTGTTAAGAAGTTATTTGCCATTGCATTTAAATGGCAGCTACTTGAACCACTGTGAGCATGAATGGTGCTGAAGTGGCACATTTCTGAGCCAGCATGGAATCATTTGTGGCTAAATCTCAAAAACAGCCCAGTAAACAAATTGAGGTAACTTCCTCAGAGATGAACATAGAGATGAAAAAATAATCATATTATGGTGTTCACTTGCACAAGTAACAACCACAACAAAAGAAAAGAAAAAAACCCACAAAACCAAACCAAAACAAAACAAAAAAGTCCTAACGCAGTAGTTATAACAATCTAGAATATTGGTTTTCCTATGGCTTTTGACTGAGAAGCTGGTAGGCTGTGCTTTCTCAGAATTAATCTTTATGAAATTGTGAAATTTTAAAAGATTCCCAGGGACAGGATGCTTTCTTCTGGTTGAACATTTCACTCACAAACAACATGGACCCTCATAGCAGGGTGACTCAGTTCACTAGCCATTTATTTCTGACAGCTAAGATGCACAGAACTGAGAAAATAGAGAAACTTATCCTAATGTGGCCTTCTGAACTCTCTCAAGTTTGGACCTGAAGATTTCTTTCTGCTGTGGAAGAGCTGGTGCACCACTGCTCTGACAACTCCACCTTTAGGAGGCTAAGATTATTTTCTCTTCCATTTTCACATCCAAGACCTGCCTTTGATAACTTCCATGAGACAATACAAACACAACCAACAGCACAACAGGTCACACCAACAGCTCTGAAAGCCAGCACAGGACAATCTGTATTAATCTGCCTTTTGTGCAACTAGCAATTAGCCCATCCATGTTTCTGTACCTCTTCCACATAAAAAGATGTCTATCACTATAGAAGGAGGGAAATAATTCGACTTTCTAATTCTAAAGTACTTGTACATCATCTAAAATAACAACATATGTGGAAGGAAAATCATATGTAGCCATTGTTGGATATCCTCAGACAGTTTTGGCCTGGTTTCATTTTATAGCACATTAGCTAAACTTACAATCTTCTAATACTCATTAATCACAACACAAAGAAATCAGCTAAATGCATGGTAGGCAACAAACTACAAATAATACAAATAGTCCTCGAAAAGAGCAAAGACATAAAGAGATCATTGTAAATGAGAGTATCTGGGACTTCTACTAACTGGATATGCAGCAATGCATGGATATGCCCCATTCATTTACAGAAAGAATGGTGAAGGCCATCAACACTGTGGTTTTGTCTTTTTTAGTATTTCTATTGCAGGAATCTGTTTTTTGTTTCACAATACACCTTTTCTCACTCTAGAATGTAAAATACAATCATGTCATCTTTGTCATCTTAACATAAAAAAGATCACTGAAGACACAAATAACTCAGATGGTTAAAGATACACAGAGAAATAAAGGCAAAATTTCTGTCAAAATTATCTGCAATGAAACTGGAAAAGTTCTATGAGGGCACAAAATTACTAGGCCAAATATTTGCTTAGTTTTACTGAAGTCTTTTGGGTAAGTCGCCCATGGAGAACTGTAATGGAAATTTGCAATCGTATGTGGAAATGCAAGAGTTTTGAAAAAGAGATAAGAAGCGATTAGGAAGAGTAAATAGTTTTCTTGCCAAGATGAAGTTGTAGGTGCTCTCAAAATCTCTGCAACTCAAAACCTTTTTTTAATATTCTTGAGACCGAAGCAGTATGCAAGGTGGTGAATCTGCTGAGGAAACAGAATTATTTAAGTTACACAAAATGACTGAGAATGTAGAGGAATTCCAGGAGGATCTAATCAAAGTGGATGATTGGGTAACACAACGGTGGATAAATTTTAATGAAGGTAGGCATGAGGCAACGCTTAGTAAGTAAAACTGTTCACTTCAACTTTATATTTACTGATTAGCCAGCATATTTGGGGGAAATACGCTAGCAATGATGATAATATTGTCTGCCTTCTTCTCAGTGTGATAAGAAAAGGTCATTGAGAAAAAGGGTTTTCTGTGTGAGTTTTGTTTATTTTTTCTCTCCTCACAGTGTCTGCTGTCAGTTTGCTCAGTGTTTTGGATACATGTGAAACAATAGCCCACTTTTCAGAAGAAGAGCAGGGAAGGGTAAAACTTCTGAGACTGTAAAAAGTTCAAGAGATTCCCCTTGTTTTTATTTCCACCTTTCTAAAACCTGTGAAAGGAACAAGATTTTGAAGAATAGAGCATTAGCTGGTGACAATTAGGTGATTCCAAATGCAAATGAAAAGGAAAAATTACTATCAGCATTGGAGCTTATGCAGTCTGGTGCCTCATGTCTTCTGGCTGGACCTTCTGGTGTCTAAGAGAAAGAGTGCTTTTAATGAAGGTTTCTGCAGACTGGGACATTTGCACTGCCATTCTCCTGTGAGGATTTCCTGCTACTATAGATGATGAGCTTGTTTTGCAGGCTTTACCTCAGTAAGAGCATCTGTAAGATCTTACCTTTTATTTGTAAGTTTGTTTATGATGAAATTTCTGTCTCTGATGAGTTTGGTTGGATCTGGCCAAAAGTTGTGCCACTGGTTTTGGAAATAAGACACATGGACAAGATGAGACTGCTTGGTCAGAGCTGCCCCCTGCCAGTCACACTGGCCAGACTCATCAGCAAGCAAGAGCCCCTTTATTTGGGGAAACTGATCAGCAGTGTCTCCCCATTGCTGCTTGTAGTGCCAAGACTGATTTACGTGAACAGCAATAGCTAACAATGTCACCATTGCTGAGGCCAGACATGGGCAGCAGTAAATCAGGGCATGTATGATTGCCATGGAGTAGGTAGTCCCACAGACAGTCCTGCAGGCAGAGGTAATAGATACCACAAAACTTACTGCAGCTTATCCTGCTTTCCCTCTCCAAACCTGACAATTTAGTCCCTGATATAAATTGGTTTCAGCTGTACTGAGCACATGCTCCTTATTCAGCTGGATGCACTGCAGTCCGTGTATGACAGAGAAATCCTCACTTGAGGAAATTGGAAATGGCCTTTGGATGTTCACCATTAACTGTGCCACAGGCAAAGCAGCAAAAGCTGTACTCTGCAGAGGACAGCAGCTGCAGTGAGTGACAGCACCTCTGAGCTTTGTGGGAAGAGCAGGGCACAAGGTAAGGCCATCACGTACTCTATGGAGAAGTGGAAGAAAGCTGCCCCCTGGGAACCTCCCCAAATCCAAATATCATCATCCTAAAGAGAGCAAGGAGGAAACCACTGTGGCTCTGCCTGCCCCACAAGTGCCCTTTTGCTGGAGTGAGATACAGAGACCGTGACAAGAAGTGGCAATATGAATTCAGGCTGTCTGCTAGCCTTCCCAGCAGATTATCCTCCCAGGACAACCAAGCCGTTATCAGTCCCTATACACAAGGGGCCCTGCTGGAGTCCAGTGTGTTCGGTGAGAAATTCCTCATTTTTAGAAGTGCAACTTGAAAATGTGTGTTTACTCCAAACTTCTCTAGGGATTCACATGGCTATGTGGGTACTAGGCTGGAGCTCCCAGTGTGCTAAAAGAAGTTGTTGCCCATGACATCTTGTAGCATCAAATAAATAAGACAAAATAAGAAATACAACAATATAAGGAGTACTAGAAAAGATATATTATCAACTACTAAGTGCTTGTATTGACCAGAGCTTAGGCACATTAAAAAAGCAAAAAAACCAAACAACCCAAACCCAAAGTACTCAGTGATGGGGTCTTAAGGTAGCATTCTTCCTCCAACCAATTTCAACAGCAAGATTAGCCTGAGGATACTGTTTGCCTGATCTCCTCTTGCCCCATGATATGCATCTTAGAGGAGGCCCGAGGAATAGGAAGCTGCAATCAGTATAATCACATTGTTATATAGAAACAGTATGAATGGGAAATGAGAAGATCAGTAATCTTTTTGCTTAGAGGACATGCTAACTCCTCAGCAGAGGAAGCTGTACTTGAAGGCATTCATACAGAAAGGGTTACACAAAGAGAGGAAATACAACAGCACAGGTGCCCATAGGATTTTGCCTAAAAGATGCTGGAGGGAAATAGTAAACTTTTAAGAAATATCTATTTCATAACAAATTTTAAATTACTTACATTTCCTCAGATGTACTTTCCTGCTGCCTGTGCAATCATTTTTGGCCATTAACAGAAATAAAGACACCACATGAAATACAGCAAGTATCAGAACCTCAAGGACTTCATGCATAAAGAATCCATCCTGGGAAGCAGCAGCTATCATTATTTTAGTCCTTTATTTACTGTTTCCTAATGCAAAAAAACCCATGCTGCTCTCCAGCACCTCCGAACTCCGTGTTACCATTCTCACTCCTGTTAAATATGCAGCTGGGAGGTAATCTGCTTAGCAACCAGCACAAACATATTGCACCAGAGGAAAAGAAGGGCTCCTTGACAAGCAAACTTGGCTAGAAGCCAGCTAAAAGACCCAGAGGCACCTCAGTCAAATGTCTGTGTTTTCTGAATAAACTATAAATTAGTAAGAGGAACAGCAGGGACAGACTAAGTCAACAGTGATTTCAGGGCGTACCCAAGCAGGTGAGCCACTGCTCCTGCACACTGTTACTATGGCAGGTAGAACAGATGAGAAGTAGTTGGTTCTCAGTGCAGATTTTCCACTGTGCAATCTATGTAGCTGAAACAAATAGTTTGGCCTCCTGGTGCCCCTGAGTCACTGCAGCGCTGTCCCTACAGCAGCAGGGGTGGGCCCTCAGCAAGAAGGTACCAGGTTGCCCTGGTATGGCCAGATGTATGTGGCACACGCTAAATGAGATGAATCATTTTGGGCTTAAAAAACATTTCCACAGCTGCACTGTGGAAAATAACATTGCACTTGGGGTGCTCTTAATAAAAGCAACACAACAGAAGTGAAGGACTAAATTTAGGCATCTTTTACAGAGTCAGACAGGAAAAGGAGGAGCAGGGACTGATGCTACTGATAGAGACAAAGACTTTGAGGACGTGGCTTTGAAGTCTTCCAAAGGCATCCAGTGCTACCTCAGCATGGCTCTCACCTTGTGCTTGCAGCCGTGCACAGCAGAAAGATTGTGGGATAGGCAAAAACATCCCCACAGCAAGCAGCTGTCCCTCTGGCTCAAGCATGTCCCTCTAGCCCACTAGAGCATGTTGTTGAATTCTGCAAGAAATCACATCCCTGCACATGTTTCCCTACCAGATCCTTCCCCAGGACCTGTGAAGGCTTGGGCATTTTCTGCTGCCTGTCTTACAAAAGAGGAGGCAGCAAAATAAGACATGTAAGAGCCCTTCACTGCAGCAGGGAGGACTGTAAGATCCTCAGCTGCTCTTCAGGCCAGCAACTGAAAACATTCTCTCAGAATTTTATTCACATCATGTCAGAAGACCCAAGAACTTCAGTGGCAACCTGGGGACATAAATGCATGAAAACTCTCCTGAGAACTGATAAGATCCACCCTCATTCTGCAACATATGGTTGGTAATTTAAGAGAGGCTGGGATGCCTCTGATTAAAAATAATTGTCAAGGATGCAGCATATTCAGAATGAAAAAACATAAATTTTTGGACTCCATTCTGACAAAAGGTCAAGACAATAATGACTCTAATGAGGCAGAAAACAACTAGGAATGAGTCTTGGCTGCTTCAAATAGTATTTAAGGTAGATTAAGGCAGACCATATGTTCTGATAGAATAAAACATATGCTTTAAAGGACAAATGATTCATGAAGGGTTGGTTAAGTGGGATGCATCACGTGCAGGTACAGAAGTTCAGGATGCTGCTACTACAAGCAACTGTCTGGGGAGATGACAGCCCACTACGTTATCTGTACATGGGGGTAAAAGAGAGGACAAAATATACCAGAGTTGGGGGTGGCAGTATTGCAATCCAGTTTCTGAATATATTAACATGGAAAATACAATGTTACAGGAACTCTTGATACTCACATAAATAATCTTTCCATTAATCTTCACTTGATTACAGTGACTGTTTTCATAACAAGAAAAGCTCTATCTCTGATGTGCCATGGAGCACAAGAAATAATAGATTCAGCCTTCAAGCATGTACAGCTAAAGATGAATAACAAATTTTGGCAAGAACTGTGCATCGTCCACAATGACAAACAGAAAGCTAACAGAGTGAAAAGCAGACAGATCAAGAGTAACCAATGTCCATAGCTCATCTTTAAAGACAAGCCATGGCATTGGAATTTAAGGTATGGATGGATCAGAGCTGACTCAATAGAGAGTAACAGTTTAGCAACCTGTACTACTCTCTTGGTTTCTTTGTAGAAGATAAAACAAAAAAGTGTCATGGGAGGTAAGGGAGGTCAATCCATTCCAAACAAACTAGGGAGTCACCGGCAGTGACTTCAGGAGGAGGGACATGGTTCTGGGAAGCTTCTCTGGCCATTCTGAGCCACATCTCCTGTTGCTAGAGCCATGAGTAGTTTGCACACAGGAAGCATTGCAAGTGAGAGGATCTGCATATCTGAATTTCTTACCTTGAGATAAGATTCATCCATGCAATCACAGGCGTCTAAATGCCATTTTTAGACATCTTTATGCTCCTGTGACATCTACATGGCATTGGAGACATCAAACAAGAGACAGTCAAACAAGGTGGAGGGGAACTCCTGGGCTTTCCAAGTCAGCACAATAAACCTACAGTCACAGAACTGAATTCCCCTCAGAGCATCTTCCTTGTGTATTTTACCCAGGCACTATCCCTCAATAGGTGTTCAATACACCTCATCTATCTCATTTGTGATGGGAATTTTTTTTTTGACAAAAAACCCTCAAAAACTGAAAAATCTTCCACAATATGAAAATATGTTTATTCTCTGAGGATAATAAACTGTCCCTCAGTCAAGGCCATCCTATCCAAACAAGTCCTTTCCCAACCAGGCTTTCTCAGACAATACTTAGCCAGACATGAGCAGGTGGCTGGAGAGCTGAACCTTTCAAGTTCATTTTGTAGGAAAAACATGTCATTTTAATGCCTCTGACATGGCAGTATTTTGTCCAGTGCATAAGCAGCATCCTGTCTCTGGCAGTCACAGGCAGATCTCCAAGGTTCACAGTCCTGATTTTTGTTTATGGTACTTTTAAAGGGCAGGGCTTTATGCCACAGAAGCCCTGTTCATATTTCAACTGCTTGAGAGGGCAAGATGTGGCATGGAGTTCTTTAATGCCCCCTGTGCTGTGGCTAGATCCCTAAGGCTCTTGCAATGGAAGGGGCTGCACTTCAATTTATTCTGACCGCAGTGTGACTGACTTCAGACAGCGCTGGAAGGAGCTGACTTTCTCTGAGTGAAGAAAAGCTCATGAGCATACTGAGTTGTTCCAATTAATACAGAGTACCCTGCCTTACCTCTGGTTTCTGAGTTAGACCCTAGGAAAAACCAGTAGTTTATCTGTAGGTAAATATGCTCACAGTTAAGCTCCCCTTTTTCACCATAAGAATTCTCTATCCTATAGTGCAGCTATTTGCAAACTAGCTTAAAGGGCTCGTTCACTGCCAAAGCTTCTTATGGGAGAAGAAAGCTTTACTTGCCCTTGACCAAGAAGTACATTTAAGTTGGAATGATAATCATTACTTTTGTGCTATGCAAGGCGAGTCAGTGCTCTCTGAGGAGGCTTTCAGCTCCAGATAGTGCAAGAGCTACCTGACAGTGAGGACCATCAGTCTGACCTGTAGTCAAGGAGGAACCCCAAATGACATTGTTGCAGTGGCATAGGAGGAGGATGATGTGATGTGTCTTCAGAGGAGGAAGGGCAATATTCAGGGCAGGTGTACCCTTATTACAGGTGTGGCCAGCAGCAGCTCACCACAGGCAAGCACAGATCACGGTGGGCTTTACCTGCAGTGCCACGGCTCAGTCCAGCACGGTCAGTTGCACTGGGGACCTAGAAAAAAACATTTTGCTTTTCTAGAAATAGCTCTTGTTCACCATGCAAAGTCTTCAGTATATGATAATTAGCAGCTGCCACCTGTTACACAGCCCACCTTCCATGTGCTGATGCAGATGGGTTGATAAGGTGAGCCCAAAATGCCTATCACCCCGAAAATCCAGTGCTCCTTCAGCTGTCTATGCAAACAATATCACACTATGACAAGGCTGCTCCTTTCATCCCCCCCAGCAGCAGCTTGGGATGCTTGTTTGGCATGGAAACATCAGTGCTAAGAGGACTCAAGGACAGGGTGAGTGACATGTTTGGTCTTCAAGCATGCACGGAGCAGGTAAACGGGGTGTAGAAAACAGAAGAGTTTTTTGAGCAAACAGAAATTGATTTGGGGATGGACAGAAACCCAAAGAGTGCTGCCTCTGTGCAAGGCACATCTCAGAAATGCCCTGATACGATGTTTGAAATTAAATTGCTTAGATGGCAACTAATCAATCCACATGGCTGGACTACTGTAAGCAAAAAAAAATGTAAATTCAACTTCTTTTCTTATTGCATTCTTTCATTTTAACTACCAAATGTACCATTTGAAACATAGAGAAGGAACATTTAACTTGACAGTATCTCTCTAAGCACAGCTAGTTATGAGGCTAGCCTTTAAAATATCAAAAGCTGCTAATAAATATGTACATATTATTACCAGTAACAAATAGTTTTTAACAACTTCATACAGTGGGGTTTATGATGACTTATACAGGTGCATTCACACCTCTACTGCTTCAGGAGAGATCTATACTAGACATTATATTACTTCATACACAATAATTTTTTCCTCCCTCTCTGGAACAGAAATAATCCATAGGTAAGGGGTCATTGAAAGGGACTGTAGCGAGTGATACTAATAAAGCATTCAGAGACAGCAACTGCCCTGAAATGCAGTTTAAATCACATTAAGACCACCACTGTACCTCAAAGGAAGGAAAAACATTTACTTTTCTTCTGTACTATAGAGAAGATTTACATTTGAAAAAAGCTATTATTTGAGTTAAAATCTATCAGGCAATCTCAGTCAGTTTTCTTGCCACAGTATCTGATACCACTGCAAGCTTCAGCACACATATTTCCTAGTAACTAAGCTACATTTTAAAAGATCTTTTAAGGGCAGAGCTCACCACCACTGTGAGCAGCACAGGGCTGTGCACCCATCACAGAGCTTCTGGCTGGACAACACCATTTGCTCAGCTTGCTAGCAATGCTCATTAGTACTTGCAAAGTCCTGAGTATGTTCACAGGGTTCAAAAATTATTTGGATTAATAAAATCCAAATAAACTCCCACATATGGCAGTGCAGAGCACAACTGGGTCACTAGATCTCCAGTGTGTGAATTCTTAAGTAATTATAAGTTCATGTTTAAGAGATTAAGTAGCACTGTCCAAGGATTCAGAAGGATTTAAAATGCTGAGATATTTATCAGGTAAAATATATATATAACCCTCAATTGTTTTCAGTGATGTATTAAATGCATGCAAAATCTTTCTCTAATGTAGCTTCAGCTACAGCTCAAAATGAGGTAAGCTAACAAATGTATTTAGGACAATGAAAAAAAAAAAAAGAAATACACATGTGGAAACAGGACCAAAGGCTTTGTTCAGAATCCTTTGAAGAAAAGTCTCCTGTGTTTTTTAATCAGCAGTGTGGTGGGGAAAGTACTGCATGTTCATAAAGTATTAGTACACCTTTTCTTGCACTGGGGTCCCTCTGGCATTGGGGAGGTTAAGCAATTGCTGGTATCAAATTAATTCATTGATTTCCACTAGTAACAACATTACTGCATCTTAAATTACAGACAAATTATTCCAACAGAGCAGAAAAGAAAATGAATAAATGTATCTTATTAAAAAAAAAAAAACAACCAAAAAACCCCCAAACACCAAACCACAAAAAAACCCCAAACAAACAATAAAAAAAAGTAAACATGTCCAAGCCCTTCCAAAAGTAAGATGTATAGATCAGCTTAATAATGATTAGGATATTTTAACATTTTAAAATCAGATAGATAAATATGTGTTTACTCAGTGTAGCTGAGATGTGCTGTGGTTCAGCAAACATCACATTGCTAAGGAGAAGGTGGAACATCTTAACGTACTCACTACTGTACAATAATTAAGAAGAAATAATTTCCTGCAATTGCAGCTCATGCTGGGCAACCTCCCCTACAACCTCATTTTACAGATACTCGTAGTTTTACTTTATTGAGCTGGTGAAGTGAGCTCTGGTTGGAGCAAGCAGCATATACCAGCTTTTCTTTTTAAAAATGCTCGGCTTTTCTAATCCATCACTAAAATACATAAATTTACCTGAATAGAATTTAAACTTGGATGCCCAGCTCCATTTACGGAAGGTTTTGAAGGTGAGAGGGAAGAGGATAAAGCACATTTCAAATTGTCATCCCTTCAACCTGCAAGAGACTGGAGCTATAGGAGTTCAGCTGGGTGAATGCCATACCAAGAGCAGTCAGCACAAAAATAGGAGAGGCACTGCTACAGCTCACTTCTTGCAAGAAAAAGGACAAATCTGGGGGGCAGTCCAGATCTTTTAGTGATTCCTCATGGTACATTTCTCCAAGGAAAGGCCTGCAGGTAGTGTGCTTGCCAGTTTTCACAAGGACTGGCTAGGGAGTTGGGGCCTTGGGTCATCTCCCTGGCTCTGTCTGTTCTCTGATCGGTATCCTGAGGCAAGTTTATATCAACTCTGAAGGATTTAATTTCCTTGACCTTGATAGGTGATTGACTTCCATGATGAAAATTTTTACAAAGTGGGATTTATATTAGCTTTCTGAAACTAGTCTAGGTCAGGGAACCACACTCAGGCAAAGCAGAAGTCCAAAGGTAAGGAACAGAAAATTACCAGAGGTCTTTGAAAGCATGGCATAGGATAAAGCTGAAGCACATGGATTGATTCATTTCTACAAAGGGAAATGAGATGAGACATGACAGGAGTCTTCAAATATGTATTAGGCAGAAACAATTCTCTGCATGTGTATTGGGCAGAAGGAATTCTCTGCCTCCTCTTCAGAAAGAACAAGACAAGCAGGCATAAACTCTTGCAAGAGAAATATAGGTTACACATCATGAATTATTTTCAAAAATATAAAGGAAACAAGCTTCCTAGTCAAGGTCCATCCTTTATACATGTGATAAACAACAGTGGAGAAAATCTGCCCCAAACCATGCTCAGTGTTACGGATCATCCATCAAGAGCAAGGACCTCTCACCAGGCTGCCCTATTTTCAGTAACCCTACATCTCTGATCTCTCTGATAAAGGTTTGTGAAATGCCTTACATATATTCATTACCATTTTAAATGGGAAAAGTTCTTACCAAATAAGGTCTTTTCTGGCTGCATTATGGTTATGCTTGTACTTGTGCACTAGAGTATGGTACACATTAGGACCACATTTCTAGGCTCATGTCTTGTGGTCTATATAAAGGCACCTTTAATGTCTAACTTCCAGCTTTACTATTTTTTGATTAGCCTGCTCTAATTTCCCTGCAGTTCACATGACACATTTCTCTCTGTGCAGTTTTAACAAGGAGGCAGCTTGGCTGCTGGTTCTGTAAAAAAGTCACCCATGGGACTAACTGAGCTCCAAGAAACTGTTTCATAAATTTGAATACTTTGATATGGTAAATGCCAAAGCCAGCTTTACAGAGATGAAGGACTATATCTACTTCACCACTGAAACACGCCCATGGAAGTTCTCCCTTAACTCAGGAAGTCTGGAGGGGACATCGTTACTTCATATAAAAGCATAAATGTTCCTAAAACTTTCCCCAAGGAAGCAGAGCTTTTTCCACTGGAGCTGAGAACAAGTGGCCAAATGTGACTTTTTTTTCAGAACACTTCAGACACAGTCTTTTAGCATTATCATGCTCCCCCTGACATGGTTTTGGTGAACTTCTCGTCCAGTGCATTGTTCCCACAGCAGCTGGTAATTTTCTCTGTTGTGGTCCCAGAAAGCCCATCTCTGGGTCTCAGACCAAGTATCCTGGGACACAGCAGGTTCAGAGAGCAGAAGGCACCCGGGCTTCAAATATCTCAGGTAAACCTTCCAATATGCTCTAAGATGGCTCATGTGAGAGCTCCTCCTTTTCACAAGGCAGTGATCACAACACTTGCCTGCCTCCTAACAGTTTTCTGGAAGAAAACAAAATATCATTTACCAACAGCTTTCGACAGAAATTTTTTTAGAAATATCAATGTATTAAATTGCACTTCAGAGCCAAAAAATTGACTGAACAAGTTTCTCCACCGAAAATAAAGGTTTCTGTGTCTAGCTATATCATGCAACACAGAAATGCTAAAATCTGTCACCACACTGCATCCCTTCAGCCAGCAGGAAAGTGCAGGAAATTTTTACAAAATCAGTGGAGCTGGTACTAACATTACAATATGGAGAGGCTCTCCATATTTCAGCTAACTGAAGCACTTGGTGCAGCTGTAAATAGATTAACCTTCAAGTGTATAATAATCTTTGTGGGGACTTTTTTAAACAAAAGTGAGATATTTGAAAATGTACGTTGCTTTTTATCTGTTATTGTTGGAGTTCCCACTTGCCGTCACAGTGGAAACACCTTGTTCCCAAGTTCCCTGGATGATGTGAATTCCCAGCTGGTGCTGCAGCAGACTGCTGGAGACCTCTCCTTCCAAGGTATATGGCACTGACTAGGTCTTATGAAGCCAATGAAAACAATTATTCAAGTTAGTATGAGTGCAAGTGATCCTTAAGCCCTTAATTACTCCCTGTACTTGAACTGTTTAATTCCCAGGCATCACTCTGAGTTCTTGGAGAGTTTGCCTTGAGCCCCGTGCTGAAAACCCCCTTGGCTCATGGACAGTTTAGGACTTTTGATGCAGGGTGGATGCCAGGGCCATTTCCAGCTAAGCTGTCCCTTCCCATCTCCCAGCACTTGCAGATTGCTCTGAAAATTTTTATACCATGTATCCATTTCCTTTGAATCACTACCAGAAAAACTGCTTCATCTCCAGGACAATGCTGTAAAAGAGAAGGGCAGTGTAAAACCTAAAGCCTCCCAGCCCTTACCAGATGAACAGCAATTTATATAAGGTGATTTGTGCGTGTATCTTTGCTAAAGAGTTGCCAGAACTGCATAGTTTCAAAAGTCCTAAGCAAAATAGAATGCTACAAAAGTCCAAAGTCAACGGTGGCTTATTTATCTCCAGGTCTGCAAGCTAATGCTGAAGAGAAGTTAAACTTACATAAATTTATTCTAAGTGTACCCAAAATGCTGTAAATAACGTACCACTTGCTATGCAGGAATATGCGCTACATATTGGGGGACATAAAACACACTAAGCGATGTACCGACCGAGTTTATTTTTACTGCAGGAGGCTCCTACATCTCGTGTCCCACTCTCAAGGCAAAATTGTATTAATATTATCAGGTCAAATGCAAAGCCAAGGACAGGGATCAGGAAAGTTGAGAGTGTTTGGTTCTCAGCTGCACTCCTGGTGCAGCAGGAACCCTCTGCAGCTGAGAGGGTGAAATGTCCAAAGGTGCCAGCAGCCACCTCCTCGCCCTCATACCCACAGGCAGAGGCAGCAGCACCTCGTTAGCCACAGGCAGAGTTTGTGCACACTCACAGGGCTAATGTGACTGAGCTTTTGACTGAGCAAATGTGTGAGCTTAGCCCCCACAATTGGTTTGGCCAGCTCGAGCTTCCCATGTGAGATGCCAGCACACCTGGCCTGGCTCCAAGTGACAGGGAGAGACATTATGTCAAGCAGTGGGAAGACCTTGTGTTGGCAATGGAAGTTGTAAAAATTTCAGAAGTCCAAGTCTGGGATAAACCCTGACTTCTTTACAATCCACCCAGTGAAAAACATCTAAAAACTCCAGCAGAGCTTCCTTCCCCAATAAACTTCCCTCTAAAATACCTGTACAGTGAGGTAAACTTTCAAACAAGCATGCAGTGTTTTCCTGGAAGCAGTATCAAAGTTAATTACATAAACGTTTCATTAGTTAATTACAAACTGCAAAAAAAGCAGGGTGAAGTTTTGTGCCTGCTGTAGTAGAGGCAAATGTTACCACAATTCTTATTTAGCACCAGTCTTCCAAATCATCACTGGGTGCCATGCAAGTGATGGGCAGCACCCACAAGAGAGGGAGCTCCCTGTCTAAAGACATGAGAGAAAACACCAAAACAGAGATAGCTGGAATTAAAAACAAACAGAATGGCCACATTTAAAGAACTATAAACGGGCATTATATGGTATTTTAGCAGGATAATCACTCCAAATATCTGGCTATATGGGCAGGGGAGAAGTCATAAATGGACCTTGCTGCTTTGCTTCAACCGTGCCAAGATGCTTCCCACCACCCGGGCAAAGGGCAGAAACCACCCTATGACAGCTGCTGAGATACCACTTAGGGAAACATTCACCGTCCACCCAATTAAAAAGAAAAACAAAATCAAAAGTTACAGTTATAAAACTGTAGGCTCCATGAAAAAGTCGGTCCGATTTAGAATATACAAATCTTTCATGTTTTAAACTAGTTTTACTAGTTGGGCTGTTTTTTAAACACAATAGCTGGCATGCTTCAAAGGGGGGAGTACCAAACAAATCGTAGCTGCAAATTGTTTACCGTGACAGTCCACAGTTTTATCTTCCAGCTGTCACTGATAGCAAGCTTCTATTACTTAGTGAGCTGCTTGGAGGCTTTTTTCAATTAATCTGAATTTTTTATCTGCAGGTACTTTTGATTCACACAATGGGTGGAGAGATGGCAGTTCAGGAGTGCACACATTCCCCCACGCCATCACAACGGAGCTCCAGAGCAGGACTGTTGGTAAGCCATGCATAATTCAGCACACTTCTTAGAGCAGCTATCGCTCTGCCAAAGAAGTGGGACTGACTTGTATGCACACAAGAGACAGTTTCTTAGCATCAGCTTTTTTCTTTTAAATTTTCTTGCATCTTTCCTTCAGGTTTAAGCTTTTTTAAACGACACCTTTTTAAAATACATCTTAGACATTTTTAGAACATACTTTCAAGCTATTATTTGGAAGGCATACAGAGACCATGACGCTACCTTCTATTCCTCTTTCCCACACAGTTTGACAGTGTACAGGCCTGTTCTGTATCTAAATTTACAAGCTGTGACAAGTGATAAATATCCTAATTCTAAAACACTATTGTGTACCTCTGAGACAATTAAAATTCCTTAGATACCTAGATGCAGTACATAATACATTTAGTCAACATTAGAACATGTCAGAGAAGGAATGTTTTATTCCAAGACACATCCAAGCATCTAAAAATAGACCTTCAGTTTAAATTAAAGTATTGTAATAACATTCACTGGGAAATCCCCTTTCCTCAGATTACAAAAGTAATATTAACTCATAGATTGTCTCATGTGCAGTAAGAAGTGAACAGAAGAGTTTATAAAAAACAGCAAATAAATTATATATTCTTATTTTTAGGACAAAAAAAATCTGGTTAAAAGCGATGTATTTTTAATTCTGTCATTTAAACCCAAAAAATCATGCCATACACTTGAGGGCACAGACTGAACTCCAGTCCCCACTATTCCATACAGTTTAGCAGCAGGGGAAGACAATACAAGGGTTTCCAAGGTTTGGCCATAAGATGTTTTGATTGAGACATGCCATTTTATTCAAAACTCAGCATTCCTCACTCAGTTTTGCTCAGTTGCTCTGGAAGTTGTGCACACCTTTCCAGAAATGGCTGGCAGGAGCACAGTTTAACTGCAATGTGTGATAGACAGGAAGTTAATCACTGACTGAACTTCAATATTTCACCTAATAATCTTAATCAGGGCACCAGAAATGCACAGTATCTTTGAGATGCATGGCAGTGGTAGGAGACAACTCATCTACCTTCATTTAACTTCTTTCTCTACTTTTAGGGGTGGGGTAGAAGGGCGTCTCCTGACTCTTCTCTGCAAATTAGAAGCCATTTTCTTTCTTTGTGGTAGTTTAATTAAGGACTATAATGGAATTAATCTTCTTTGGGAGACTTACTTTAAATAAGAAAACAAATAGAAAAGACTGGTGTCACATTCAGTTGGAGAAAGGCTTGTGACATGCAAAAACAACTGATCTGGCCTCGTTTTGTCTCACCAAGGACCACTGCGCAGCATCAATGCTGCTAGAAGTTGGTGCTGGCATCAGTCCAGCAGCTGGCCAGTGTACGTATCCACCTCCATTGCATTCTGGTTAGCAGTTTTTACCTTTTTACATAGAAACACACACTGCTCAATGCCTGGTGGCCCAATGCAGGTAGTGTGCACTAAAATAACAGCGTACCCTTATGACTGGCTGGTGAATCAGCACACAGGGAGTGACGTGCCCTGTTCTGAGACAAACCCCAGTGACGCGTGATCCGACGTCGAGGTTTATGTGGGAACGCTGACAGCTCTTCTAACGAGGTCCAGTTCCCACCTCTGAATCAGAGCACTTTATTCTCCCATCCTAAATGTTCATATTTCTGCATAAGTATTTCTGACTGCCTAGCCTTCTGTGGAAATAGTGATGGCAATTTACACTGTGTCAAGACACACGAGCAGATCATGAAGTTGGGAAGAGCATACATTAAAGATTTACACCATGTAGCCCAGCTTAATTGACTCCTTGCCACAGGGAGCAGAGAGTCATAGGTGTGTAAACCAGAGAAATGGCAGCACCTTTCTCCTCCAACCACACCAATTCCACAGGTAGACCCTTAAAGCTGCCACATGGGAAGCATACTACCATTTCTTGGGCTCATCTCCAAGGGACTGAACATCTGCTACTGCTGATAGTGGTGTCACTGATGTCCTGTGTGCCAACAGCCCACAGTTTCCAATAACTCCCACATGGAGGAAAAGACCATGCAATTGTTCCTGTTTTATTCAGCTTAGTGTTCTTGGTTGGAGGGTCTCAGTCTCAGTCATTTTTCTGCCAGTAGTGGTTTTACTTGTTTCATACTTTAGTCAGCTTTCTTAGCATTTAAACTAACTCTGGAAGTCTCAAGTTGAAAGCCTATGGTCTCACACTTGTCACAAGACAAAGAACCACTACATTCTGAGCTGTTTACAGCCTCATGTAATCTTGTCCAGGCCTCTAGAGATTGCCAAGCAGCAAGCCAGAAGGAAGCTGTTTAAACTGCAATTTTCAAGTTCTTGGATAACAACTAACAGACTCATGGCAATAATGAAAGCTGCAAAAGATGTTAATCCTTCCTTTATTTCAGATATTCTTAAAAGCACCTGGAAGACTTACATAAATGACCTCAATTTTAACCTGTTTAGTTTAGTGTGATGAAAAAAATGTCATGAGTGATGCTCCAGCCCAACCTCTACATGGAAAAAGTTTTTCCTCTAAAAATAGTGCTGCACTCCTTTGGCTGTAACACTTCTCACGCTACTAAATTAGAATTCACAAGTCTTCTGCAGGATTCCTAATGGGATCAAAGATTAGAAACATCTTTGAAGTTTCTCTTCCTTTGCTCTGCTGTTAATATATACCTGCACTAATCCACCATAGTTCTCCTCAACTAATCAGTCACTCTCCCTCCCAAAAGGGACAGTTTACAGGCTTTTTCCAAATCCCCAATTGTTTGTGTTCATTATTCACACTTCATTTTGCAAGAGCATACCATTTTGTTAATTGATTTTTCATGTTCTATAAAGAGGACAGTTTTGTTTTCTGAAACCTTTTGGTCTAAATGAGATTTGCCAATCATATTTACAGTACTTGTAACTTTGGTCCTGTTTATTGCTGGCAAGGCAATTGGATTGAACTGTGTGACAAATTCACAACACTTTACTTTTGACTACAGCTGTTAATAATATGATTGCAAGGAGATCGTCTCAATTTCACTTTTTAGATTTGGTCCTTGTTGAAAGAGATCAAAGAAACACTGAACCTCAAGCTTATTTGCTTCTTGTTTGGGAAAACAAGCTAACAGCCTCATTGACCCTAAGCAGAAACCACACAAGGGAAGACTTGTTTCACTGTGACTGAAAGTTGGTTCATAACTACCATATCAAACTTCTTGTATCTTCAAATTAATACTTTTTTTTTGGGGGGGAAGTTATCTTTGGAAGAAAGCCTATTATCATAGAGTCTGTAATGATTTTTGTCACTGACAGTAATTGGTTCAGTCAGGCAACTGTTTGATTTACTTAAAGATTTCAAAGTCAGAATGCCTCACTGTGCTCACTGGCTTCAACCTCACAGACAATAGAAAATGAAGAATTGCACCAGAAGCAATATGTGGTGCTTTTGAAGATGTATCTTTATAGAGCTGAATGTATCTAGATTACCACAGGCTTGAATTTCAGAAAGCACAAAAACTGGAGATGAAGTCAGTAGAATACACCAGTGATAAGCCCCATAGCTAGACATACAAAATTAACCCTTTTTAAATATTGATATATAAACAGAAATGAAATGCATGAGAGAGACACGGTGAAGCAGAAAGTTTCTCTGAAGTCCTGCAAGGTCGTACTTCATTAGTGAGAGACTATGAAGATTTTTACTGTGATTTCTTTAGAAGGCAAGGGGAGAAAAAAAATTAGGGGGAAAAAAAGGAAAAAGAAAAAGAGAAATGGATGAGCTCTCATTTCTTCAAAGCTTTATTCCTTAATTTTTCTCTGGGCTAAATTAAAAGATTAATCCATTTCAATGAATACCCACAGGGTTCACTTCTAAAAACCCCCTCAACAGATAGAATAGGAAGATTAGAGTATGAAAAAGAGACAGTTTATAGTTAGTTTTCTGGTCTAAAAACCCCCTCAACAGATAGAATAGGAAGATTAGAGTATGAAAAAGAGACAGTTTATAGTTAGTTTTCTGGTCTTAAGAGGGGTTTTAATTTGGATGTGACAGACATGTTCCAGCTGCTCCTTGTCTTCATATTTTCAAAAGGACACTTTCAGTGCCACTGTTCAAGTGCTGAGTGTCCCCAGAAAGAGGAATGCTGTGCTTATGCCTGTTACTGCCTCTGGACTGACCGAGGTTTTTCCCCCGACTGTAAAATTCACACTGCACAACCAGCTCTATTCTTCCTCATGTCTCTCTCACATCCCTACCAGAGGGGACATCCTTCAGGATCACTGAAGACTAGATATTTTAAAAAATGTGATATAAAGATCAAAGAAGAAAAAAGGTTGTTTTTGAAATGGCTTTGCTGCTTTCTTTGTATCCCTCTAAAAATTATTGAAGTTAATCATACCGCAAATAAATAAAGTAGTCATGATCTCCCACTGACCAAGGAAGCACAAAATCAACCACAGGATGCCTTTAAAATAAAAAAGGGGCTGATGAAACCTCCCAATATAGGGGCACCAAGCAGGTTACCACAGTAGCTCCATCCACCACACTGATCATTGAATCAACATTTTCCCACAGAGTTAAAGGACAGAGACACCTTGGGTGTCTGTAATGGGAATAATCTAATCCTGGGGCAATGCACGGCCTTCTCCAGTGAAACTGGTGTCTGGCAGCCTGGTGTACAAGTGGTTTGAACTACTTTTTGCCCTCTGCAGATTAAACACTAAGAGTCGCCGTGACTAAATTAGGTGCACATAATCAGTCAAATAATCCTATGTGGAAATGGGCCAGGAAAGAGGATTTGTCACTATCTGTTTCTTCCTTGCCATCCCATTACCCAATACATGCACAAACATTTGTACTCTCCCACCCCATTTTACAGACAGGAAAGTGAAGTTGATCATTTAAGCCACTTTTTAAAAGCCAGACAGAAGTAAGTGCCAAAAACTGGAACTGGAGCTGCCGGGTACGAGCCAGGACAATTTTAGAACACAGACACAGAATCTCCCAGACCGGACTTCTTACACTAAAACCACAGATTTTATATGACACTTTATAACAATAACAAACATGATGATTAAGCACTCGAGTTGAGCTGGCACAAGAGCTTGGCAAAGTTCTTTCAACGTTTCTTTGCTCATAAAAAGCAAGCTTTGCAGAATCCACAGTTTCATGGATTTCTTCAGTTTTGACAGACTTAAGCTCAGCAAAACTGAAAACTCTTTAAATATTTCAGGTTGGTATCTTCATATAAAAGTAGTTCTGCATTTCCAAACCAGCTTGATCTTCCTGCCTCTACTTATTCATTACAAGGGGTGGTAAGATCCTACCAATGTGGAACTCCTGCCCTCTGCTATGTGTTCTTATGGGCAGGGGAAGAGGTAACAATTTGAGATAGCAAAGACATTATCTAAGCTATTAAAATAATACCAAATTTAAAATACTATCTTAAGCACCATATCTAAAACCCACTGAAATTCATAGCAAATTAATTATTATACTTCAGCACTGTTGTTTCAATCTCTGCAAATAGAAAGAAACCTCTGTGCCCACCTCCCCAAGTAATTATTTGAATCTTTTCCCCCATCATTAGCAACTAGAGTATGAAAAGTAAATACTGCTAAGTAAAGGCAGCTAAAATGTCTTATAGCCCTTGCTCTTCCGGCTGGCATACTGCACTTTTCCAGATGCTTCATCCCACAAAGCTGAGAATCTCAATACTGATCTATTTTAGTCCTATTCACAGTGAAATGATGGCATAAAGTGATTCTTCCATCAAGGCATTAATACCAGAACAAGATCAGAAGGGAAAAAAACCCTGAATTTGTCATGTAGAAAACCGAACAGAAAATCAGTCAGAGAAATATGATTGGAAAGTATTTTCATGCAGGAAATTCTTCATATTAACATAATACTTATGTATTTAAGAACAACTGGTTTACCTGTCTACCATGTGACAATTTTGAATGTTCTACCCATTTCGGAGGCAATTAGGCATCTATTCAAAGCTTCTGTGCTCACTTTAATTTCTTCATTTCTCCACCCACCTGAATCTGACACTTTGACATTGTTGCTTATTAGAATGGAAATTCAACATTTAGCAAGGTCAGGCAATTCAAGGTCAAAAACAAGTGAGAAATATATATACTGAAGAAAGGATTATGGAGGTTTACATCAATAAAACATGTAGTTTCATTTCTCTATCATTTTTAACAAAACAATAGCTGTCGTGAAATACTAAAACAAGTTTTGAAATATTCATCACCATTTTCTTGTTCACTCCCAAAATAAATTGCTTCAGCACTCAGAGCTGTGGGTAGATGTTGAATAGCATTATGTCTTTTAGTCTAGCACGTCGACGAGAAGAATTGCCTCTAACACCGTGCCATTGTTCTATTTAAAGAATCTTAAGCAACAGGGATTTCACTGCTTGAGTTGGAAGATTATTTAACAGACTACTAGACCTTATGACTATGAAGTATTTCCCGATGTTATACTGACATTCTTCCATCTCCTGAACTCTTAGCCATAACTCATTCTAAACAATCCACCTTCCTTCCAATCCTCTACACATCAAATTCTTCCACAGTGCTTGACAAACTCTTTCCCACATGGTATCTACAGCAAGTTGGAGTCTATACTGATGAAGTACATAAAGCTAATTGTGCGAGCGGGACATTCAGCTGGCCACTCAAAATGCAGATACAGACCCCTCAAACCAGTTCAAAATGCAAACCTCTGAGCTCCTCAAACCAGTAAAACAGAAGGTACAGTCTGAGCATCATGTTACCTCACTGCAAAATCACTGCAAAAGATAATACTGGGAACCACATCCCACTGCGGGCCTTTGGTGGATGATGTGAACCTCTCATGCAAATTTTATTGGGGCAAACACAGGGAAAGCTTCCACACAGTGCCTTTAAAATTAAAAAAAAAATCCACAAAGTATTTTGTTACAAGTTGTTTAAATTGGAAGTTTCTCTTTATGTTTATACAATTGTTTCTCTCCACTGCAAATCATTTTTTAGGCATACAAAATTCTCTTTTTCTAAATAAAGAATAATGGTTTAAAATATCAGGCCTTTTTTGAAAACCTCAAAAGTAGTACACCAGAGCTGGGGCTAAATTTGAATTTTGCAGGTAATCTTGAACAAAGATATTAGTGATATCAGTGGACAAACCTATCTGTGCCACAGAACAGATCTATGGACAGCTGGTAGCAGGACCAGGAGCTGAGCCTCAGTCTGGGCTTTCCCAGAGGCTGCCCCTTCAGTCTCAACAGAAAATTGGGCAGGACCTCATAGCAGCAGAGCCCCATTACGACTAATCCTGATTAGCAGCTGGTGACAAGACTGTCACTATTGGCATATTATTGGCAAAGAGCAGCCTGGCTGATATCCACAACCCTGGGGTGGAACTCCAGGAAAGACCCAAGGACAAGCAGACAAGTACTGAGCAGTGCGTCCTGTCTCATCACAGGAAAAGAGCACAGTCCCACAGCTTCAAATCCATTTAATTGTGTCAATCTGAATATATGAGGTATTGCCAGAAAGAGAATCAAGTAGCACAGCACAGGTTCCATGCATATCCAGGCTTACTGCTTTTAGAGGGTCACAGGAAGGGGAGAAATCTGGTGAAGAACAAAGCTGCCACATTAACAAACTTCCCCTCAACACAAACATCATGTCTCCTTTTTCTAAACAGGTGGGTTTTATTCCCTACACAGAGACACTAGCTGGGACTTCTGAAAAGAAATGTGTTTAGGCAGAACTAGCAAGACATCTGGCAGAAGAGAGAAAAGCAAGAACAGGATCTCACCAGGGTCCCTTAAAGAAACACTCTGTCCCTAAAATAAACCAGTGTTTTCCTCTCACCTAGCCATAGTCATTGGCTTTTTAGTAACCAACAAAATGTCAAGATTTTGAAATGAGCTCCGTGATTTACAACAGTAGCAGCTCCTCTATATTTACAACAAATGCACACTTGTAAGGTGTTATCAACTACTTTTGTCTCCCTAACATGCAGAGATGCTGCTTAAATAGAAAATTGTGTTATGTGTGTTTGAAGACTTCTAAAGCTAGATAATTTTGCATTTTTCTACCCTACTGAGCTAGGAAATTAAAAGTAAAGCTTTTGCTTGCCCTCTAGGAGACCTGATTTAGTCAAAGACATGATCTCAGGTAGTAGCTACCAAATCAGCTATTTATTTAATTTAAATAAAACTGTTCTTCCAGCAGACAATGAAGGGAAGAAATAATATGTCATGCTAAGATTCCCGAGCCAGTACTTCTCCCCTACATCCTTTCTGTGCATGTTGAAGTGCACTGCTGCTCTGTGTTAAATAAGCTGCGGTAGAATGGAAACCAGCTAATTTGTGCTCCCTGGGTGCTGGGCAACTAATTTAACTCTTGCTGGCACACAGACTATAAATAGAAAAAGATGGCTCAGTTTCACACAGATAACATTTCTATGAAAGTTAATAAATTAACAGTGAGGAAACACTTTTTCTTCCTACCTATCTGCCCTATGAACAGGAGTCACGTTGTCTCTAATCCAAAGCAAGCAGGTGATGGTGTCACCTTGTGTGATGACTTACCAAGTCATGACTTACCAGCTTACCCTAAACACCAGATGTGCCCTCACCTGCTTGGCAGCACACCTTCTCCTTCCCTCACCTTTGTCCAGGAGGAAGCACTATCCTTTTGGAACTACAGAGAAGTAAAAGACTTCTGGGCCAGGCAGCTGAGCGTGTCTGAGCCACGTGAGAGAGATGACCCTTGGGAGGGGCTCATTCTCTTGCTGTCACATGGAGGTGGAGGGAAACTCCACAACAGCTTCCATGAGTTATCTAACTTGGCAGCAAGAGCAAAGTTATAGATGCTGTTTTTTACCAGGTGATGGGCTGAGCTCATCTCTACATGAATTCATACAAGCAGAACACTTCCCCTGGGTAATTTTCATACCCATCAAAACTGATCTTGTAATATGCACAAGATGGTCACATCATCCTGATCCCAACACTAAAGAGCACTACCATCCTCTGCTGAGTCAGCTGAAACCAAATGCTTCCATGTCCTTCCAGTGACTGGAATGTGGTTTCAGTTTTCATAGGCTTAATGTACAAAGATAATATAAAAATACACCAGAATATGTAAATGAAATCAACTTCTTTTAAGAGAACTGAAGAATCAGATGTAACTTGCTATGCCTGAGATTGCTAATGCTTCTTCCACAGTTTTTTAACCGAAATCAATTGATTCAAATTCAGCAGCCTGGAGTATTTTGGTTTTAGATTTGGATGCATCCAGTATGTCCAAGGATAGTGCTGTACCTACAGATGTCATTTTTTTAAAAGCAGACCTGAAACTGCTAAACAACAAAATTACTTGCAGAGACGTAGTTTAGATCTAATCAGATATCAGGTAATTCTGTCCTCAACACAGGTTTTATGTAAATAAAGACTAAAAGGTTACAACACCAGAGAAAAAGAGAGGTCTTCCAAAGGCATAAATGTAGGGTAAAAGCACAAAGCGAAAGAGGCTGGCTTACCTCAAAGTAAAGTTTATTAGGAAATAATCAAAAATGAGTGATCAGTCCAACAGTGAAACAAGATTCAAGCATGTTTGGGGGCATTGGTAAAGTTAAAAGTCCCTGCTGACATTAGTCTTTTGCATTTCAATCACCCCATATAAAGGGGAAAGAGAAAATCCTTAGGGTTTTGAACTATATTAATTGTATTTATTTTAATTAATTTCAAATTAATACAAACAGTGAAAGATTTAGGAGCCTACAGCATCTTGTCTCCTCTGCTGCTTCATGTCACCTGGTGGCCCGGTCTGTACCCCTCTTGGGCTGATATCATTTGCTTTGATATTGACACAGTTCAGGCTCAATCCAGTCTTCAAAGAAAAACGGGCATGAAAATCCCTCAATCCCCCTTTCTGCTCTGAGCCCAGGGCATGTGCACATTTCCCAAGGACTGCAGAATCCAGTGGGTATTATTTTGTACTTAATAAAATTAACATCCTTTGCAGAAAATAGGATTTGGAATGACATTTCTGCCAGGGGATCATTCGAAGTCTGGTAGATGTACTACGATATCAGTCCTGATACCTTTCATATCACTGGCTCAATTTTTCATATCACTGGCTGAATTTATTATACTGCATATTAAGAAGCAGAAGAAAAGTAGATGAGAAAGACTATAGCTCCTATTTTAGATAATATTTGTCCTATTCTGCAATGGCTGCCATTTACTTGCCAAACACAGTTCACTCCATTTATTTACTATTTCAGCATGTAAGAAGGCATGTTCCAGGTAAAAACAAAATATGAGAAAGAATGTCTCAAATTCATTCTTAATGGAATTTTCTCTGTAGCAAGGAAAACCACCTCCTCAACATTCAGGCCCCATTCATCCCTTACTATTAATATTTTAAACGCTTGTTAGAATTTAAAACTTTTTTATTAATATTTAATAATTATTATTAATATTTTTTAAACTTCACTGGGCAATCGAAATACCAAACCAAAGTCAGTGGCACAGAAGAGATTAGCGAGTACTGCACAGACTTCATTAGTTCTGAACTATATGGAAACTACAGTCTGGACAGTCCTGGGACATGTCTGTTTAATATCCCTCCAGAAAGAAGGACACTTTTGGGACTTACGGTTAGTTGTCCTGCTCTGGTCACTCTGAGCGCTGTCGTTGGACTGGTTGCTAGAGACAGACGACACACTTGAGCTCCTGACAAACCCAAATGCAGCCAGCTTAGCTGCTGGCAGCCGTGAATAACCTGGGGGACGAAGTCCAGATGGGCAGGGTTTGGGGAGATTTGATTTTGCAGCACTTGGACATGATCCTTTCTTAAGATCAACTGAAAAAAGGAAAAAGAAAGAAATTTTTGTTAAATAAGCTAACTGTGAGACCATCACCTGTATCTCGCAACTACATAAAGGCAGTACTAAGATTGAATACAATGGCCGATCAGACTGCAGTGACATTTTATTCTTTGCTGCTTCGAAAAGACATTTGGTGGAAAAAAATTACAGGTCACAATCATTTTTAAAAGGTGAAATGTGCCAAGTACCCACGGGGCATAACTCAAACTTCCAGCAAAGTAACAGTTCAACACTGCTATGAATTTCTTTTAATGTTATCTTCTTCAATGCTGTATCACTTTCTAATTTACATTTATTGTGTGCCAATTAAAAAACTCACAAAACACGCTACTCATAACCTCCAATTTTATAAAGTATTGTAAACCAGCAACAATCCTCTTCAAGGACACAGAACTTCTTTGTATTTCAAAGAAAACACTTCTTTGAAGTTCTTCTTTTAAATTCCACTAAAAAAAATTTCCCTTTTCTTGCGCCAAGCCTGGGAACAAGGACATGACCTGTAAAGTCCTACTTTTTTAACATACCACTGGCCATTTCCACGAGTGGACTTTTCCTTGCTAAGACATCAGCCCATGTGAGTGACACCCACCAGGTCTCAGCAAAGTGCCAGCAGCTGGTTTATAACACCTGGAGTTTGACCACAGCTGCAGTTCAGCTGAAATGCCTGCCTGTGGTTAATAACTATTCATCTGTCTTCAGCTTCTGTCCTAACCTGTAGGCTGCTGCTCTTGCTCAGGCAAACCTTCCTAGGCAAATATAGAACACAGGTTCACAAATGATCCTTTTTTCCTTCACAGGCCAAAGGTCCAAAGGTCCATGATCATGACAGTCTTGCCTTCAAGGTCAAGGACCAAAAATTAGATTTTGCTTTTGGTTGGAAGGTCTGGATACCCAAGTGACTCCAGACTTCATGTGTACATCAATTTGGACAGAACTTTTTCTTCCTAAATTTGAGAATACCAGATTCCTGTTCCTTGTGGAATTCTGTGCAGCAAAAATACATATTTTTTAAAAAAATATTAACAACAATCTCCAAAACCTGATGCTGGAGTGTTTAATCAGGACAAAGGGGATAGTAAAAAAGGCAGCATTAAAAGCTACCAACATATTCTGAAAAGGCCAAAAAGTCACCCTTTTCTGTTCTTATTCAGTGAACATTATTTGTACACTAGCCTGACACAAACTTCAAAGGAAGAAGTAAACATTCATAATATAAAGAAAAATACAAATTAACTGCACAGTAAGAATATGGTCATATTATTACAGTATTTAATTCTTTTGTAAACTATGTAGGTCACAGCCTTATTAATTTTAATGAAGCATTTCACTTTGAGAAGACTTTAGAGAAAACAAGACTAACTCCTTTGAGCAGAAAAATGTTACAGGGATTTTGAAAGATATTTGTGTACCTCATCACAATACTAATGCTAAGCTTTGTTTCATGTAACTAAGCCTTTCCTTTTGAAACAGAGATACGTGTAACACCAAGCTAAAAAGAGTTTTGTTCTCCTATAAAACACATTCCTGCAAAGATGTAAAAAAATGCTCCTTGCTCAATGAATAAAACAATTTATATACTCTAGGCTCTTAAAAATGCATTATTGTACCCACTTTCCCCAGGCTGAGCCCTTTATTAAGACACAAGGAGATGGAGATGGATGTCTACAGCACCTTTGCCAGCCCAGAGAAGTACACGCTGTGCAGAGTAACCCAAATTAAAATAACAAATATCTATAGTGAGTAATAAAAGTCTGCCAAAATCCCCATTCACTCCCCATCCCTGGCACCAGCAGAGGCCATTTTGGAGTATGATCCTGAATGTGGTTTCCTTTGGATATTGTGAAGAGGGGCTCAAAGGTAGCCGTGGGTTCCAGGTGCAAGTGAAGGGCAGAGCAGAGAAGAAACAGGCAGTGATGGTCACCATCAGCTCACTGCCAGGTTTGTGCAGTGCTGCTTTGACAGTGGCCTATTGCAACTGATTTATGGCTGATTTACTGCTTCCAAAGCCAAGACTTCTTCCCTACTCACTGCAAAATACTCCGTGTGCTGCATCAGTGACGGGATCAAGCCCAGGCAGCCTCCAGATCTGAAGGAGAGACAAGTACTTGTGGTAAGCAGCTGCAGGTGCAAGGAACCTGCTCAGCTCAGTGGCACAAGGAGAAGGCATGGGCCTGTCTCTCGTGGGTTTTACAGATTTCCAAAAAATGCACCTGGGCTGCATAAGCTGAGATTTCTTTTTCCTAAGTATCTCAGAAAATTGAGGTGGAGGGAGAGATATTTCCATTTTACAGCAACAAACTATAAATATCACAGACTTCCTGCAACAAAACAGGGGAAATTCCACTGGGGCAGTGGAATAAAGTTAGAAATGGCTTTATTTAAAAAGCATTTCAAACATGCTTGGCCTAGGGCAGTGTGGCTCACCTGAGACTCCCAGGTCCCCAGCTAAACTACAGGGATGCCCACAAGTCCCCACACGACTGTTCTATGCAGTTTGTGACCAAGCATCATGAATGAAAAAGAATTTCCTTAAAACTAAAAGGGTTTTGGTCACAAAATGCCCAACCATCTTTACCTTTTCTTCAAAGTCATTCTTCCAGACTTGGGCAGAGGACTCAGTGGTTTTTTTCTCATACTTTTTTGTGTGTTTCTAGCTTATGACTTCAATTCCAATTCCCCCTGAACTCACAATATTTTGCATCTTGAACTCATCACCATCCTTAAATTATTTTTCACTTCTTTTCTTTGTAATACAGTTCTTCTGTACCATGAGGACCTGGGGGCAGGACATTATCCTCATTAGGGATGCATTCAAATCCTTAAAGCTAAGTAATTTTGTGTATTCTTTCTCATTAAAATACATGAGACACCAGCCTATTGTATATATTTTCTGTTCTAAACTTCATCAAGTTTTCTCAGGCATGTTTTTTGCTTTATTTCTGTTCCTTAAAAGTATAGAAGTACTCCTGCAAACAAGGCCTGGGAGTTCAAAACAAAAGTTATTTTAATGAGCAGCTTTTATTTTAATGAAAATCTGCCAAAATAAGCTTAAAAATCTTTCTAGTTGTCTCACTGCCTGAAGCTAATTATAGAATTAAGTATTGTTGTCTGTGTGCACACAAGTGATTTTCTATGACACTTCAAGCTGTTCCCATCCAGAAACATTAAAACATTTTGAGTTAGGGACTGATTGACACAAGCTGGATGTGCCTGGGGAGACTTTGTTAAAAGGCTGAACTTCACTTCTTATGCATCCCCACTGCACAAGAATTGTATCTTCGTGCACGGGTAAAAAGCAACTTTCATGTAATTTCACTGTGAAATTTGAAATATGTTTTAGCTGAAATGAATGAAAAATTAAAGATATGAGTTATACAGATATGTTCTTATGAAAAAGAATAGCAGTTCAAGACTTTAAAACTCCACAATTCAGGGATCCTTGGCAAGTCTTTGTTATCTGGTCATAGGGTTTTTTATTTTCTTTGCTTTCCCATTTTTAAATTTTTTTTTACCAGCATTTCAGTTAAAACTTTAATCATTAAATGCCATTTTCTCTCACTTACTGATGATTTGAACATCACTATTCTCATTGCATATTGGGAAATCTGGGGTAAAGAACTTACCTCCAATGTCACTGCATCAGTCAGAGATAATACAAGCTGAGTTTCCTAGCTCAGAGTTAACCCAATCATTGGTATCTTTGTAGATTAAAAACAAATCACACAAGTGAGAAATCTTTTCTGGTGCCACTACATTAGTGGTTTCCCTGTATAGACATAACGACTTCTCTCCAAACAAGAACAGAGCAAAGGGGCTTTAAAACAGAGGCTTTAATGGTTTACACCTAAACAGCAGTGAGCAGGTTGAGCCCAGCTGCCCTGATGGTCTCTCACCCAAACACCATCAAGTCTGGGACAGGTCAGTTCCAAAGGCCAAACAGTCGACACTGCTGAACATTGATTAATTTCTGATGGGTCAGTCCACCACTATATGGTAGTAAATGCGTACCTCCTCACGATTCAGATTTAAAAGCACCAAAACCTGCTCTGTGCCTTCCCAGCTCCCAGGCAAACCAAGGCTGGTTAGCACATTCTCAAAGCCCCAAGAACTTGTCATCTCACGACTCATTCAAGCTGCAAATGTCCGTGTTTGCTTGGCAGCTAATGTGAAAAGTACGGCATCCCTCAAAAACTTGCAGCACAGGAATCATCCATGCATGAGTCTCACTCATTGCATTTTCCACTGGCAGCCCAGAGCACCCAGAACACTTCTCTGCACTGGAGCTGCATCTGGCTGCTCAGAAGGGCTGTGGATGTCCAGCCAGAGATATGCTTGGCTCTGAGCAGGAAGGAGGCAATGCAGGAAGCATTTGCCTGCTCCTACACCCAGATTGCTCCACATACTGTTCTTAGAAATGACAGCTTGATACAACTGTCACATAGACAACCCTTCTAATATGGTGGAGTTTAGCTCCTTGAAGACACAGTAATTGGAGCAGAGAGGTGGCAGATGGCAATGTCTCAAGCAAGATGACAATGTCCTTAAAAAAAAATTCTTGAGGAAGTGTGTGTGTCCCTTTGAAACTCAATTATTATTTTTTTTTTAACGAAGTACAGTCAGATTGCTCTCCCAAAGAAAATAGAGAGTGTGAACTGAAAACTCTGCAGGTTAGTGGAGGACAGAGAACATTTTCCTCTCTGAACTATTCCCTTGTCCCTCTTTCCTTAATCAGTGAAGAAGCTTGCCAGTTCAAATCAAGTACCTCAGACTGCAAGTACAGACAGAGTTGGAATAGCAGTAAGGCAATATTTCAGAAAGTTACCTCAAAACCTCTTTTCTATCATCAAATCTAATTTACATGTTCAAATAATAGGTCATTACTAGATTGTTTATTCCTGAGAATAAACATGAAAATAAAGCTTTCCTGCTGGGAGAAAGCTGCAGACATATTGTGGCATTTGAGATGAAATACATTACACATATGCAAAGACACAAATATTTGCATATATCTGTGTCTGTCCAAGGAATGACAAATATTGCAGTCCTGATTTATTGGTAAATTCTGTCTTCAATGAAAGTTGACTTGCTTAGAAATGAGACGAGCAGCTAGACCCTCGAGACTGACAAGTTTAATACACAGAGAGGTGATAAGGAAGTAACATTTCATTAACTCACTCTTTGAGAAAAAAATACCCCAAAACACTACAGAGAAATGTAGAATTAAGTTAAATTAATGAGCATAATTAAAGTGAAGCTTTAACGATGAGATCTCTGTTATACTTTTCAAAATCAGACATTAATTCCATCAAAATAATCAGCTAATGAATGCAAATCCTAACACACTTGCTTCAAGAAGTCGTTATAACCAAGGAAAACATATTAATATTTTACATGTTATAGAGACAGTATGCTTCAATGCTTGTTTTGACTTACAAGTTTCCCATAGAAAGAGTAGAGTCTATTTACATAAAATAAACAAATGTTAAGCTTTCAGAGACTCTATGGCACCTATAAGTAGATCACAATTCAGTGACTTCTTATTTTACCTACTTTGCAGAACACTTTCTTACAGTCAGGCTGCTTGTCTGACCCACCTGAGGCAAAGCACACAGAAGGAGCAGCACTGCTTCACAAGGCATTTGCAGCCAATGCCATCACATGTCCTACATCCTACTGATGAAGAAGGATCACTTATCCAACCACACTTTAGGCATCACACTTAGAGATCACACTTGAGGGAGCACTCATCATTACTTTACTTTCTACTTGGCATAACGTAAAGCTAACAAAACCCTTAATGCACTCATAACACTTGCAGTCCATCACAGTAGTTCAGGGATTTAATTATCAATTACTTCAGAGTCAGTTTTATGAGGATTAGTATTATATATGGGCCAAACCACCCCGCTTATCAGTGCTGCTTAACCAGACTGCTGCATAATGAATGGCACGGCAAAGGGGAATAAAATCCTTGTTAAGAGGCACCGCTGCTGTCCCCGATACCGTGCCTCAGTGATCTCAGAGCCTCCGCGGTACCACACACTCTGTCACGGGATAGCAGCTAGCTGATCCTTCTGTTTCCATTACCTCAGGGCAGGGCTGATATCACCAGGATTGGAAACTGGATTAAAAGCTCAGGATCAAGCTGCAAGAGATGATGATTAGCAGTCTTGAAGGCAGGCCTGGTATCCCTGACAGAAAAACACCCCTTAGTCCCTTAGCTGCTTTTGCTGAAGTTACCCAAGCTCTCACACCCCACATCACCTGTGAGCAAGTCTTACTGGCTGTGTATCCCAGACACTGCCCATATATTCATGCATGTAATTTACTCATGTTTGCAAATATGACTCTATCAAAGCTGTGTTTAATCCTGTGTTTCAAACAGTGCAGCAGAACCAATGATGTAGATCAAATATACTGCAAATAATACTACAGCTAACAGCCAAATTAAGGGAAAGTGGTTGAAAATTGTGTGGAGTACCTTAACACAGATGACTAAAAGGGCCCTTCTATGAGCTCCTCTAAATAGCACGCCAAAAGCTCTGATATGCCACGGGAGGCTGTCCCATCCATCCCTTCCATGGCAACCAGCAACCCATCTCTGGTCTGCATGTGTGCTCTGCTGTGGATACAGGCACAGGAATCAATTCTCCAATGCCTCTGCACTCCTATACCAATCTTGTCCTATCTTCTGTCACCTCAGCCTCTTTCATGAGAAATTCATTATTCTTTTTAAAAGGAAGTATTAAAAACAAAGACGTCTGGTAAGCTGACCTATGAAGTTATACATTGCTGAGAGAAGGATTAAGTCATTTGAGACATACAAAGAAAAAGGCTTTAGTCAAGGAAAAGATGATTATAACAAAATCTTGAATATATATTTGGGAAATAAAATACCAAAAATAACTGAATGTAAAGAAACCAACATAAGATTTCAGAAGTACACAAAAGATAAGTAGGAAGAGGTATTGAAACAAAGGAGAGCAGTGAAAAGTACTTCACAGCAGAATAAGGTATTGCAGAAAAATTAAACACATTCTTCATCTTGCAAGGAACATGGAAGGTGAGATGCCAGAAGTGAAAACAATGTGTCCTGGGGTGGACAGTGAAAAACTGGAGACATTAGCAACCTCTCCAGAACAAGTCTTGTGTAATTTGAAATCCATAAAACAGTCAGAGCCCAAAGACCAGATGAAACACACTTTGGGGTCCTGAAAGAGATGATAGACAGATTATTGGACTACTAGGAGTTGTCTTTTATACCCTTTCTGAAACAGCAAGGTATCAAAAGACTAGAGAGAAACAAGCAAAATAACAGTTGTAGGAAGGAAATTATGGAGAGCTATAAATTAAACTTGACCTCCAAAAGAGACAAGGTCCAAAAAATAATCAGTGATAAAAAAAAAATAACTTTTTTTTAATTAAAAAAATTACAAAAAAAAACTTTTGAGAAATATGAAAATGTTAAGAAATATAACTTTAGTGGAACAGAATCACAGTAACAGCTCAGGCAATTTACTTATGTATACTCCTCATGTACTGGGTCTTTTTAAAGGCAGTACTACAGACAAAAACTGGGACTGATAAGCTGATCCTGTTTAGATTTTAAAATGTCATATAACATAGAAGATGGTAAAAGAATACATGCAAGACAAGCTCCTGTATGGATTAAAAGTGGCTAAGGAAAAGTCATGTCTGCTAGCATCAATGATGGAGGATAATGTGGATAATGGATGGGTGATGGATGAATAAAAATGAAGGCAGTGTTCATTTCTGAGGATCAGAAAAAAACATTTATGTGGTAATGGGTTCTGTTTGCACTTTCTCTCTTATCAATCTCCCAAACTGGTTCCTATAACACAAGGGCTTACCCTACTCATATCCTGAACTCACAGACTCCTGCAGTTTCATTTAAATGGAAATTATGATCCAATTACTCTCTGCACCTGTATTCCCATGTTCATTGCTGACTGAACTCAAGTCACAGGGCTGAAATGGTATTTACAACCCAACCTGCAATCTTGGGGTGTCTCAGAAGTCACATACAGCTGAGTTTGGTCAGCTTCTGCTAATGGCATCAGATAAACTCCACATGCAGGGTCAGATAGTAAAGGATACTGGCAAGAGGCACTGTATTACAGAGAACCTTGATTGTCTGATAAGCCCTAAATCCTGTCAACCTGTATTACTGACTGACACTGTCCTCTCAGGGTAAAGTCAAGATGCTCTGGTGCATTTCCATTTTAAATTTTTCTAAATTTCTCTTGCTTCTTAGTATGGACAGATGGACACTGGGGAGAGATGGTAACAGTTTTCAAATACCTGCAAAGAGGAAAAGACCCCACAACTACTCCAGATGAAAGAGGAAGCAAACTGCAACAAAGGGGGTTAGGAAAAACACTAGGGAACACTTTGAACTCGAAAATAGGTAATGCATTGGAGCAGTCCTGCCTTCAGAGGCTCCAAGATCTCATATCGAAGGTTTTTATAAACAGGTTTTCATGGACAGGTTAAATAAGGATACATCAGAAAGAATCCCATCCTGGGGCAAGAGAAGAGATCATATGACCTTAAGTCATTAATTAACTTTAGCCCTTATGACTACTTTTAAAAATCTCTGCAGCATTCTAGGCTGCTAAACAGCTGCTTCACTTCACTCTGACAATGACTGATTTTCAGTTGTCTCTGAACTTGGCCCTGTGCATTTTTTAAACTTCCACACTTTTCCAGGCTATTAAGGAGTGTCCTGTAGAAGTAATTACTCTCTCTTTCTGGTGACATCAAACATTTCTCCTTCCACCTCTTCTTGTGCTTTTCACTCCCCTGTAATTCTGCCCAGGGTCATGCTGAGCTGGGCACTAGCTAGGGAGAAAAAGGTATTACAAGTGTTGTCTCCAAAGAGGTGTACACCAGGCTTTCAGACAATCAAGAGCTCTGCTGGCACATTTGAACACCACCCAGGTTTTCAGAGCACAACGCGGTGGGGAATGTCAAATCCAGACTGAATGGTGGAGTCTTCATGATGGAAGAAAATATCCCATTATCTTCCCCAGAACAAAACCAAAGATTTTCAGGCATTTACATGGTGAAGAAAGATAAAAAGATGAAAAATCAGAATTATTATTGAAAACTATTCTCTTACTTTGGCAATGACCTGCTAAACAACCTTTGCACAAGTCTCAGACTCCCTAATCAGCCTTGCTGCAGGATAAAAAGACAGACCTCAAAGGGTGCTGTTGGAGCTTTGTAGGATCAGGTCAAAATGTTGCTCATTTTGTGATTTTTCTGTCTCAAAAAAAGGTATCTTATTGGTGACAACAGTAAAGGGAAAGGAAAGAAAGTTCGTACTTTACCTGAAGCATCAGGATGGTAGAGGCTGGGAGCACTTGTTATTTCTCCTTGCTGATGGAGACAACTCCCTGAGGATCTTTGACTCGCAATGAGAATCCTGCTCTTGGCAGATGGCAACCTGGACACTGCTCCCAGCCCTAGCTGTGGCTTCAGGATCATGGCAGATCGATAAAAGCTTGGTGGCACCTCATAGTGGGTGCACACTGGAGGGCAAAATTCATCTTTTGCAGGCCTTTCCCCAACCTGCAGAAAAATCATTAGCACAGATATTACACAATAAATCAATAAACCCAGACAATATGGAGCTCCAAATTGCTTATAAAGGCTAAATTTCCCTCCTTGTGAATCTGGTTCTCAGAGCACTGCAAACTTTCAAAAATTTATGGTCTTACCATATGAATCACTCTTCAAAAACACCCTCAATGTATATTACACCCTCAATATGCAACCACACTCAAATAAAGAATTGATGACTTCCCCAAAGGAAAATGGACAAATGGAAGACCTTCAATTAGTGAAAGTGAGGGTGCTGTTAAGTCATGAAAGGTTATATTATTCACAGAGGTAGATATACTAAGAGACTGTGTAATGGAATTTTTATTAGAAGTTATTTAAAATATTCTTGCCCAATTCTGGGAGAAGTTGGGTTTAACTTAGATAGCTAAAAATAAAGCTGGAGGTGTTTTAGGTACATTTTATCAGAGAAATTGTATTGCCAAATAATTTCTGTGACAAAAAAAAAAAAAAAAAGAACTCCCAGTGTGTTCTTACTGCAAGATGTTCATTGTAATCTGTGCCCCTCTGATTCCTGGAAAGAGACCTGGTTGTGGACCTGAGCACATTTCTCTAACTTATGCTTTCAGAGGCCTGTGGAATATTCCAAATTGGAGCTATAAAACCCATATGACCATGAGAATCGGAGAAAAAAATGATCAGATTTGCAAATGTGAAACCTTTTATCACAAGTAGATGCTGCGTTGTTAAAATCAGTGTCAAATCTCTCAGTATTTTAATGGGCATTTACTGTAAGAACAGCAGAGTCAGTCCCAAGCTGGAAGTGTTTCCAGCTCATAGCTGGCTCAGAGCACTGAACTTGCACTTGAGGAACGATCTGGTTCCGTGATTCAGCCCTTGTGTCTTTGTGCATTCAGGCTGGGCTCTGACTCCCACTTTTCTGTGCTGCTTCGTGACTCAGGACAAGAGTGCAGAGATTTCATCCCTCATGTTTGCAAAGAACTGTTTGCTCTTCTGAGTGGAGTCCAACTTCTTCACCATTTTCTTATAAAATGCAATATCAACATAATGTAGAAAGGATCTATGAATATTTTTTCAGTCATCCCATTTAGGCCATGGGAAAAGAAAAAAAGCATAGGAAATAGGAAATCTGAACTAAATTTGTTTAAAAATTAATCAAAAAGTGCCACAGGCTACCTAGGAAGAAATGTAACTGCCAATTAATTAACTCTGCTGTAAGTTATGGTGCATATAATATGCCAAATCAATTTCTATTTAGCAATTATAAGCATTAGAATATGCACTTCAACATTGGCTATAAAAGCTTTGATCCTAGCTCCTTCAAGAGCTTTAATCCTAATTTAGCAAATCTTTAATATGCTAAGAGACAAGATTGGCCTTAAACTATGAAATATAGAAGAATATTTGAGGCTTTGCACAGGAACTAGGAGGGCAGATGCAACAAACATTGAGCTTTATAGTTTTGCCCTATATTTTTTCCTCTGTTTGCAGTCCTATTTCCTGCCATTAGATCTTTCCTTTTTTATTATACTCTTATGACCTATTTAAAGTTAGGATGCAGTTTTCTGCTGTATGATATGAATGATTCTGCAGACTTGGACTGCAGATGTCTGGCTTCTTACTTTCAGCTTCTAGATATGAGATTGTTTTTCTGGATAAGCCTCAGTTATCTTCTCTCTCCCTGATAAATTTATTTCTATCAGATTGCACTATGCATACTATCATTTCATACTTAAATGAAAGTTAAGCACCAATGCCAAATATTTCAGTATGAGGAAAAGAGAAAATCTTTAAATACACAAAATAAGCATTTTTTGTAAACTGGGTCAGTTTATTCAAATCTTCACTCATCCCATTTCTTTTTCTTTATTGACAGTATGCTAAGAGTAACAGAGAAGGGCAACAAACATGGACACAAACCCAATCAATCACAAGCAAAAAAGCTCTTCTCAAGGAAGGAGTCCTTCTCACTAGCATAGAATCATTTAGATTGGAAAAGACCCTTAAGATAATCAAGTCCAACTGAATTTGCCCAAATATCTCTCAAGAATTAGAAGCTATTTTTTGAAGATCCCAGTTTTGGAGGACATGAACTTGTTATGAAGATACACTGTTTTTTCCTTTCTATTTAACTGTGAATTCATGAAGTGCAAAATTCAACTGATCTCAATAGAATTGTATAAAATTATTGCCATTTTAAAGCTCTTCAGAAAGATGTGGATTAATATGATCCCCGTTAGCACCCTGTACTATGTTTTTGTATGAGGGACTTCTAGGGAAATTATCTGTTGCAGCCTGTCCACCAAGAAGGTCACCCCAGAGTTTTCTTCTGTGGGGCTGTTTGCCCATTACCTACACACCCATGAGTGGATTTGTTAAAATGAGCCAGAAAAGTCTGCAACAAATCTTCCACAGGCTGGGTATTCCTGAGCAGAGCTGGCAGCATGGCCAGCAGGTACGGATACCCAACACATTCTTTCATGTTACTTTGTTTATAACATCATCAAACATTAATGCCTCAAGGAAGAATTTGCTCGTCAAGTGCCTGCTTCAGGCAACTCTTTGGGAAAAGAGTTTGCAACATCAGTTCAGGCAGTTCAAATAACAGGATCAAGGGGAGAAAATTTTGGTTTGACTATATATAAAAACAACTCCCCCAAGTCTTTTCTACCTCAGCAGGCTTTTTGTCTAAACAGACTTTAGTCCATCCATTGGACCACAATGATGTCTGTGCTGGGGAACAGACCCAAAAAGGTAGTTGAATGGGGCTGTCACAGCCTTGGTGAGGCAGGCAGGAGAGCTGATGATCAGCAGACCTCCTTACAGACCCTCACCAGGTCAGGGCTCTTGGTAGCAGCCATAAAACAATGAATAAAGTGGCCAGTGACCACTATCTGACAGTGCACAGACTGCACCTGTATGGGTAAACTCTCCATCTGCAGACCAGGCTGATCCATGCTGGTCCTTGGCAGCAGCCTCTGGGTGAGCACGCTCTGGCAGAGCTGATCCTGAGCTGGGAAGCATGCTCCCAGTCCAGCAGTCAACCTGTCCTGAGCCTTGGAGGCCATGTCATTCCACTGTTCAATTCACTAGGACAGCTACAGTCTTAGGGTGCCTGTAACTTGATTTGCCCTGTAACTTTCCACAGAGGTAACTGGGAGAACAAAGAGCCCACAAACACCTGCTGGCGCTGACTAGAAGAGGGTGAGGTCCACAATGAGATGAGGATCATGTTGTGATCAAGGATGTGGACAGCAGTGACCTGCCCTGGAAAAGGACTGGTTTTCTTAAGCATTTTGCATTTCACCTTGAGAGGTTTTCTTTTATTTTGCCCATTCAGCCTTAACTCAATTCCACTATGGTCCTCAGAAGAGCTGGACTGCCTTCATGCTGGAGTTGGGATTTTTGTCTGAGCTGCCCTGAGTGGGCTTTGGCACAGGCAGATCAAGAAGCCCTGAAGATTTCCCTCTGCACAGAGACAGTCCTTGAATATTTCTCATAGAGTTGTGCAGACCTTTTCTTGGAGTCTCCTGCCCAAGATGGCACCTTCCTATTTCTTCTATACCTGGCACCCAGAGAGATATTTAATTGTTCCTACCACTTAGCTGAATGATGCTTAGAGATTACAGCTATTAACACTATCATAGCTATACAAGGAGCTACAAAATGCTAATCAGAGCTCTCCAAAGACAATACTGGATGTGTGAAATAGGTCAATGTAGGATTCTTTTTCTCTAACCAAGACAGTGGCCATTGTGCCAGAGTCTCCTTGTCTCCAAAACCTCTGAGTCTTCCACATTCTCCCTTCAGCTCAGTGATTTGGATCTATTTCAATGCATCCTAATTGGTTTCTTTTGGATTACACATCGCTCATCTGCTACTAACCCATACTGTGCACAGCTGCTCTTTTAAGCATCTGTTCACCTTCATGGATTGATCATTTTCCTTTCTCTTGATTCATACTGAACCCAATCAGGCCCCTTTGTATTCCTCCAGCTGGCAGGACAGCCAGGTTTTTAAGGTGGCAGTCCAAGAAAGCAGATTTCATCTTCTGCTATCAGATTCTGAATCCTGGCCTAATGCAAACTCGTAATGCAAACCACAGTTTGACTTTTTCTTCTCAGCCTCTTCTCCAGTCAGTGCAGCTTCTCTGAAGAAGCAGTTTGCTTGGGTTCAAATATTCCCTTGTTGAAATACCCATCAAAAGTCATATTTCTTGGAGGAATAGGGGAAGATCCTCTCCAGCTGATAAGTGTCCTACTTCTAGCCCTAGTCTGGACGAAATCACACTGCAGACTTGCCACAACCTGAATCCTTATCATGCTGAAATCAGTCCTCTGCAGAGCTCAGAAATCTGTCCTTTGTTCACTGATGTGTCTGCTGATCCTGCCTGATATCTGAACCCCAATTCTCACAGACACCTGTGGTCTTCAGAGGGTCATGCCACCCTATAAACAGTGAAACAGCCAGTGCACAGTCTGGGTCATTTTGGCTTTCATTACATTGCCATGCATTCAACAGCAGTAACCTAGTAATTTTCCCTCATCATACAAGGCAATTGTGAAAATATATTCATGATGGCTGGAATAGACAATCTCCCAAAGACTTTAATAATTCATTCCCTGGACATAAAATACAAGGGACAGAGCTGAAAACTGAAGTTAAAGGAAAAAGGACAGCAAGTACTGTTCTTTCTGTGTTTGTGATAAGAAATAATTATAATCTTTGCTCATTTCAGTAGGTTTCTAGTTAATATGCCATAAGGGTCAATCTACACTCACACATAGTATCTTAATTTGGATATTTGCCACCTTTTGACTGAGTCACTAAATTTTTTTATTTCAATGCTGTTCCTTGGATCTATACCGTATATAGAATGAGTTAGGGAGTAAAATAGCCTTAATAACACCACAAGACACAGAGCAAAAAACCCTATCCTTTTTTTAAAGACTCATTCAAATAAAATCACTCGTGTTATCTTCAGTGTTTGTATAAAAGCTTGATTGTTGAACTACCTCAGATCCCAAGCAGTGGATGCAAGAGCACATGACAGACACAGCTTGGTCTTCCCTGTCCTTCCTCCACCAACCAAGCAACCTCATCCTTCCTCCACTGTGTTCATCTCCCAGTAGGGATTTTGGGAACCCAAGGCTCCTGCCCAGTTTAACAAGGCAGAAACACAGTGAGATATCTGGAGCCAGAGGTGTCTAGAGGGACTTCCATCACATTTTGGCTGCTTAGGATGGCTTTCCAGGGACAAGAAGAAATCCTTTTTGAGGTGCAGGTCAGTGTAAGAGACAGCATTAAAATTAGTGAAAAGTAAATCTTCTTTTGTATTATATATATAAAATCCAAAATGAGCTCTGATAGTCCCTGGGTTTCCATACAGCTAAACAGAATGGAATTAGTTTACACTTCTAGTGCTCTGTCTACAAAAACCTGCCAACTTTCCCATTAGGAAGGAAGAGTCTCTATGGGCAAATTACCATCATTTCCCAAAGCTAGTCTTTGGGAAGCAAAAAAAAAAAAATTTCTTCAATTCAACATGTCTTTTTCTTTCTAAACATCCCTATTTATAATACTAGCAGGTGATCAATTTGCTGGAAAATACTGGAAGAACACAGTAACAACTTCCAGTAACAGCTAAGATAGCGCAACAGGGTCAGTGCCAGAAACAGTTAGGTAGGTTTATTCCTAATGATCACACATTGTTTTAGGATTTATTTTTTATTTGAGGTTTGAGAACTAACTTCTGGCAGCAGCAAATAAGCCAACAATCACCACTTGGCACACAAAAGCAGCTGTCTAAGCTGCAGAAACTCACCTCCTGCAGAAACTTCTCGTTCATTGGACCAAAGTGATGACCCGGGGGCCTAATTCCTGACACTACTAGTCCAGAACCAAAGAGCCTTGGCTTCTGGAGGTCAGGTTTGAATTTGTCATAGAGGACACTGGCGGGCTTTGGCTCCCCTCCGCTGGACGCCTTCTGCTCGGCAGGGACGGGCACGCTGCATGCGGCGCCGTCGAAGGGCAGCCCCGCTGGCGCGAACAAGGGGTCAAGCTGCTCCATCGAACGAGGGCTTCTCCTAATGTACGTGATGATCTTCGGTCTCACAGGTTTGGGCCGGGGGATGGCAGGCTTCATCTCAATGCCTTCTTCCAGCTTTTCACTGCAGTCACTGTCCACACCAGCCTTATCTGTGACGGAGCCCTTGGGGTGGACCAGGATAGGTTTTGGGATGGCGCTGCTGCAAGCAGTCTTGATAGGCACTTTAGGGGATAAGTTTAACAACTGTGTGCTGTCAGTGGGAGGTAGGACTGAGGAGGGTGACAATTTGTCATCATGAAGTGCATAAAGGTCCTTCAAATTACTGTTTGATAGTGTGGGCTGACCATTAACATCCGGCGTTGCCATTGGGTGCACAGGAGTTGGGACACATAAAAAGACATCAGCCTTTGTTGGAATATTACAGCTCTCTGGGGCTTCCTCTGGAGGCTGTTTCTCTACATTAGCTGTTTCTTTACTTGAAACTGAAACATTTGAGGTTTCCACATCATTGCTGTGACTGTCAGGTTGTTGGCTTGACGCTGTCTCTGCACTGCGCGCTCTGTGACGATCTGACGGATCAGAAGCAGGCACAACAGCATCCTCTGTGCTTTCTTTGACTAGCATCAGTTTATTCTCATTAACTTCCAAGGGTTTGCTGTCAGGTGGATTAATATCATGTATAGGAGATATGTGTTCACCAACTGTTTCAGCACAACCTGTGTCAACTTCATGCAAATTTTTGTTTTTTCTCAGTGTCACTTTGATGCTGGATTTACTACCACAGGTGAGTGGAAATATTGTTTCCATTTCCTCATCAGTAAAATATTCCTCACCAGCCTGGCTGGTTGCCCTGCTGTCACTGTCATTGCTTCCTCTTCCTTCCCTACTGTTGGCGATGTTATCATTTTGCAATTTATCATCAGGATGGGTTACTATCTGGCTTGACAATGGGTCCTCTACTCTATTACAGGTGTCGTGAAAACGGGATACTTGAAATTTTGACATGTCAGACCCAGAGCTTTTCTGTTCCTGCACTGCTGTATTTTCAGCTCTTGGACATCCCAGGAACTCTACCAGCATAATTCTCTCTATCTTTTGTGGACAGGTATTTTTATATTGTAGAGATGGTGCAGTCCTAAGCTCCAGTTTTTTGCTTTTATCACCCTGACCTAATTGTGCTTCTGATTTACTAGCAACTTCATTGAGCTTAACAGCTGAATGTTGAGAATGAGAAGTATGCAATGTGCTTTCAATGCTAACATTTGGTACATTTTCTGGTTTACTTGTTTTCTTGTTCCCTGAGGTAGACGGTGTGGAATAAAATACAGTCTTTTCCTCTGAGGTATTGTCAAGTGGACAAAACACCATCCCAAGAAAATGATCCGTGGATGTTTTTTGGGATTTCTCTGTACTTCCTACTAAGTGGTGAGACCTGTCAATGGAGTCCAATGATGCAGAAAGCAGACGCTTGCACGACACGCGACCAACGCCGTCTTTTGCAAATGTTTCAGGCTGAGGAGAAAATTTACTTGGTCTTCCCAAAGAAAGCCTTTTTATTCTCTCCACCTCCACAGTCCTGGACATTTTTCCCTTAGGAATGTTCTGGGTGAAGTCAATATTACCTTTGGAGACAACCTCCAGGTTGGCATCATTTGTGCTACTTTTTAAATTGGACAGACTTTGTCCTCGGCTAATCCTGATATGCCTTGATATATCCTTAGCTTCGCTGGTCCTGCAATCTTTCCCCATTTCCCTGCTTGTGGTGGAGGGCAGCTTACTCTCCTGCGCACTGGTGTGACAGGTTCGAGAGTCTTTGAAGGTCAGAAGTTTATTCTGCTCTGTAGGCAGATGAGTCACTTTCTCTGTTCCTCCAGAGTACAAATTCCCACTCTCATCTGTTAAATCATGTTTCTTAACATCCCCATCAGTGGCTCTAACTTTTGTTACAATTTGGTTGGCATTGGTATCCCCAACATTCACTATGCTTTCATTGTTGTTTCTTATTTCACCGTGGCTGTCGTGAAGCTGGGAAAAACATGACTTGTTTGGAATTAGTGGAGCACTCATTTTGAAGCTTCAAGTGACTGCTCTTTTTTTTTTTTTTTTTATTTGGCAGTTCTAATTAATGAGAAGGTGTTTTTCCCTATCAGGTTAACTTTTATGCATGCTTCAGTTATATATTTAAGTTAGAACTGATCAGTAGAAAATTCATCATCGGAAGGCTTGAAGTCTCTTCTCAGAGTCACATTTTTCTGCTGCTCAGTTGTCTTTTCTGCAGCTCCTGGACCTAGGAAATCTTTATGATGTGCTGTAGAGAGGTTCAACAAAAGCAAAATAGATCTGCCAAGTTCCCTCTGAATGAGAGCCAGTTAATCCAGCCAACCTAAGGGGGAAAAAAAACCCAAACACAAATAAAACAAAAACCCAAACAGACAACATTACACTGATGTCAGGAATCATGATAACTAAATCAAACTTAAAACCAACAGCACTCCCAGGTATAACCCCAGGACAGAGTGTTTTCAAACACTTTAAATGCTGTTTCAGTTACAGCTTTGCTCCCAGCAAAAGCTCTTAGTGCAGCACAGATCTCTGACTCGAGAAGTTACACAGCAAAAACTGTCCTGGTTAGAGGAGTGGTTGTTACTGTTTTTAAGACACATAGGTTCACAACTGGAAATAGACAAAAATAGCCAGGTGAGGGTGGGATCCAGTCTTGAGGGTCTAAACATTTGCATATTGCTTCAACAATTATTACACCAAGAGTGGCTACTGAAGCATTTAAAGCATCACTGTACAGATTAGTCATCAATAATAAAATTCCAGGTCCACAGAAGTTGTTTATGGGTTTCTCTCCTTGCCTTGTAGAAATCACTGCTATTCTTGCACCAACACCCCACCCCCTTCAACATTTCTTAGCCAGATCTATAGATTCTAAGAAAGCAAAAGCTACAGCTGGAGGCCTGCAAAGAAAAATTATATTTTTCTGAGACAGATGAGTGTGTGTATTTTTAAATATAGAGGATTATACACCAATCCAAATACATGCATCTCTTTTTGGCTCCCTCAAATGTTTGGCTTTGGGAACTCAGATTTTGTCTTCTATCACCTCCAACAAGATGAAAGTGAGATTTCTATCTATTTCATGCCTATATTCACTCTCTGAGATATTTCTTGCAGCCTGTGTGTTCATACCCTTCATCATAAAGAAACATGGACACTGGAAACTGGAACATGCTCCACATTTCCCAGAAGCTGGAATTCAAAGCACTTGTGATACTCCCAGCTGTGCTAGGTTTCTAGCCAGGGGCTCACAGGGGCACTAATCAGAAGTGCAGAATCAGTCCAGGGCTCTGTCGACAGTATCTGGGCGCCAGTCTGGGTCCCTGTGTTCTCTGAAAGCATCTTCTCACACAGTGTGCAGAGAGACCATGCTGGTGTGCCTCAGAGACCACACCAAGCACTTTGGGCTAACGTTGCTAGTACAAATTTATTAACATGAAGGTCAGGAAAGACCCGGCCATCCTCAAACACAGGGCTCTGCTCAACCTCAGGATGCTGCCAGTTGAGACTAACCCCTTAAAGCTGACAAGGATGAACTCTATGCACCCAGCATTCCAATTCCATCTCTTTTTGTGACATCCAGCCTCAGATTAGGGATGTCAAAGACTTGAAGAATCCATTACATTCTTACATTACAATTAACACCCATACAATTACCCAATGATATTTTCTTTTTTTCAGAATATTGTCTGGTTAACTTTGTAATGTGTTTTATGACTACCATTACAATAACTACACAGCTAGTAAATAATACAAGGTTCTGCTATAGAACATACAAGACTCCTACTAAATTAAAATAAAAATATAATGTATTTTCCTATTAGGGAATACAAACTTTGAAGCTTGGTTTAGTCGATGTGTTGAACATTTACATATTGTGATAGGCCCATTTGGAAGTAAGATACATGGTTTTGTGTTACATTTGGGACCTTAGATTTGATAATTCTTCTGTAAATAGATGCTATTTAAGAAGTTTTGGCTTGAGTTTTCTGCAAGATAGTTTATTTTAAATGGCACTGTCCAGACTCAACTTCACTATGCTCTTTGTAGTCAGTGAGATGAAAAGACTCAGCTGTGTCTGGGTTCTGCTGGCTCTTCCTCTATGTTTTATTACTCACCTCTCTTGACTGATGTTGGCTGACATACACACATCTGAAGTCACTTCCTGCTGTACAGGAATGCTCTGAGATGAGAGGGACATGAACCTCCTAACTTCAGATGCCCTCCTCAGAACAGGAGAAGGGAGTAAGAGGAGTCTCAAGCCCAACAAAGACAACACTACATCACTTAGCAGCACATCACTAGGGACTCTGGACAAGAAACATGTCTGCAATCTTCAAGACTGAACTTGACATGTGTAAGGATTTATATGGATAAAATTTTCTTGATACTGTATAATGTAAAAATATCCGCTCTGAACCACTGAGAGTAGAAAATGAAGTCATAGCTCTCCATGTCACCGCATCTTGGCAGGATCTATAACTGTATTTGTGGAAAAAAACCAAAACAAAAACCCTTTACAAAGTGATGTGAACATGCTAGACAGTGGAACAAAATTATATCCACCAGATTATGTTTAGCTATGAACCCCACAGGGAGAAGAAAAGTTCAAGGAGCCAGAAACACAATTAAATACTTCTGTTTAACTCCAGCCATATCAGGTTCCTTCTAAGATGTCTATCTCTTATGAGATCCTATTTTAAACCTAAGCCCGTTTAATGATGATCTAGGAAAGAAGTCTACAAGAGTTTCTTCCCATCTGATATTGCAGTTCCTCCGCTACACTCCAAGTCACATTTGGCCAGCAGGTCTCACCCTAACCTCTGGAGACATTAGGAGGAAGGAGAAGCTGAGCTGGATGATTTTTGCCCCAGGACATGCAGCAGAGACTGCATCAGCAGAGCTCAAGTTTGTAAAATAAAACTGGCTGGAAAAAGAATGCAGCAGCCCATTTCTGAATAGTAACAGCAGTGGTTTTTTTGGTTAAACAAGCAGTGTAGAAATATTGTTATCCTCAATAGGAATTGAAAAAAGAAAAATTGTGAAGAACTCCACAATATTGGTTGTTCTGTTTTCAATTTGCCACAAAAATAGAACAGCAATAATTATGAGATACGCAAAGGAATTATCAAAGAACGTGTACAAATAAAAATTGAAATAAAGAAATAAAACCTGAAACATGCTGAGAATTTTGCTTCCTCTATAAACATTTCCTAATGCAGGCTGTTACAGCTGCTTACCCATCCCAGTACTGAGAGTCTAAACCCAGAATATTTACAGCAAGATACACCAAAAATATCTGGGTGTTCTGGTAACACTGTGCATGGCTTAGACTGATTGCTCTTTCAGTACCATGTGTATGAGAAGCACCTGAACACTTCATTAACCATCTGCCACTGAACCGATTCCTCTTGCTACTACCATAAAACAAAATAAAACAAAAAAACCCCAAACAACAGAAAACAATGAATTTGTAAATCGCTGGGGCAGAGCCAGTAGCCTGTGAAAGGTCAGCCATGGGCCAGCATCCCCCATCAGCTGCCCACTCCTGCAAGGCAAAAGCTCTCAACCCAATGGGGTAGTGGGTTGTGCTGCCCAGGAAACAGGATTACACAGGCAGGTTGTTCACCTGGAGCAGAGAGGGTTCCAGATAGACCTCATTGCAGCCTTTTAGTACTTAAAGGAAGCTTATAAAAAGGAGGGAAAATGACATTTTACAAGAGCAGATATTCATAGGACAAGGAGAAATAGTTTTAAACTAAAAGAAGAGAGATTTAGATCAGATATTAGGGAAAAATTCTTTACTGTGAGAGTGGTGAGGCACTGGAATAGATTGCCCAGGGAAGCTGTGGTTGCTTCATCCTTGGAAGTGTGCAAGGTCAGGTTGGACAGGGCTTCAAACAACCTGATCAGTGGAAAGGCCCATGGTAGGGAGTTGGAACTAGAAAATCTTTAAGGCCCCATTCAACCCAAACCACTCTATGATATTATGATATATGGAGGGAACCTGTGCACCAGCCCACTTGGCAATGATTCAGGGAGCAGTCTGGAGGCCTAATGTGGTGTTTGTCCTCACAGAAGGCAGCTACAACTGCTTGATCACAACTCAGTTCAAAGCACAAAGTGAGAAATCGCCATCCATTTCCCTCAGAGAGGCTATCATGATCAAGAGCTCTAAGTTTTTAAACTCCCGGAGCATCCTGGACAAGGGCTGAGCACAATCTCCAGCTCTGCTGCCCTCTGCACAAGCAGCACACATCCAAAGGATGAGAGTCTTGGATGCATTACAACACCCACAGATAAACTCCTGCAGAGAAAGACCCTCAGGAAGAAATCTGGGCCCACGAGGAAGACACTGCTGTTGTGTGACCAGTGCAGTGATGCAGGGAGATGGAGGAAAGCAGATGAGGGATATATTCGTATAAGGTGGGAAACAGATGCAGCTTTTACAGTTACTACAGAAAATGGAACAGATGCCTCCTGAAATGCACAGTTGTCCCAAGAAATGCCACCGGGGAGGACTGGCAAACCAGGCAGAGCTTCACTGAGGCCTTCTCTGGGAGACAAGATACCACCACATCCAATGCCAGCCCTGCAGGCTGCCAAGAGCTGAGCCCACAGATGAAACAAATACAGCACTGGATGGAAAGGAGGTGAGAATATCTCCTTGGGAAGCCCAAATCTTCATGAAGAACTATTTCTGATGGTGACAGAAGCTGAAAGCTGATAGCAGGATATTAAAAAAAAAGAGCCAATAAACCTTTTGGAGTGGGTAACATACAATTGGAATTAATTAAAAGTGGTAGAAAAGTGCTCATCCAGGCATGTGATAATTCTGTTAATGTGATTTAGAAGGGTGAGAACTAAAGATTTGGATACAGTCCCCGACAGCTTCTATTCATAACAAAGCAGACACAGCTGTTTGAGGAAATTACAGCATAATCTCATCTTTGGCAGATCCTGTGGAAATGTTGCTGTCTGTCATGAAGAGGACAGTACTTCAGAGAGACAGCTTTCTGCCTGACAAGCAATGAGAACATAGGCAGAGAAGAGATGATAGAGCAAATGTTAAATTTTTACACACTAGAAAGTGGCAGGAAGGCAGTTCTGATTCAAAAGTAAAACTGAAAATATTTGAAGATATTAAAAGCTTTTGTAGAGTGCAGCTCTGTAGCATTTCCAGAATTTCGGTCTTTTAGTGTTTCTAATGTCTCTATAGTCAATAATTTTTAATTATTTCATTATTTACATGATTGCATATTTTATACCTTTATAAGTATAATTATAAAAACTGAAGATAGAATAACTTATGGTTTCATAGGCCAAGGCAATTTTTTCTGTTATACTTTACTTTTTATTCAATAATAAAACAGACTTCATTCTATCAAAATAATTAATAAATTTATGCTAGTCTATCAAACCAAATCAATTGATCAATGGTCCATCTAACCAATTTATGCTGGTCTATCAAATTTTATAAAAATTATTATGAGCAAAATAGACTTCAAACATTTGCCATATTTAGTTTCAAAATTTTCTAAATCAAACATTTTCATTTTCAGTTCCAAATAATATTTCGAATTTACTTCATCTTGCCAAGATTTTTCACACGGCAAATCAGGTAACACAGAAAGGTTACTTCCCCTACCCAAATCAGTATTCTTATTTTCTTAAGTAACAGGGCGACAACAAGCCCAGCGGAGAACTCCTGGTTCTTGCTTTCACTAGACTTGGGATGAGCCATTTCTTTTTGGCCCTCTTCCCTGTATTTCCAGAGAGATTTTTGGATCAAGCCTTCAGTAAAACAATTTCCTTATACAACACACCTGAGAGATCCCTTGGAAGCAGCATCACTTCCAGTTTGCTGGAAATCACCACCACATGCAAGCCTACTGAAAGCACAGCCAAAGGTAAAGGTGCTAAAGCAAGGTTGTCCCTTCACCTTCCCTGTTGTATCGCACTAAATAGTTTATTTTGTTGTCTTTGCACTGGTGATGGGAAAATTTTACTGGGTATGTCAGGTCCCATGGATGGTGTATTCCCCCTCCCTTTCACATGGTTTCTCCCTCAGATACCCCTCCCCCCGTTTCTGTATCCCCTGGTGGTCCATCCCACAGGTGGCCCCTCCCCTCACCCCTCCCCAGTGGCATCCCATTGGCCACGGTCCTCTTTCCCCGCCCCCTTCCTTGGGTATAAAATGCCCTGCAAGGGCACCACGCCCTCTTTCCTGCCTGGGTGGTGGCTGTGGTCAGCCATGCTCTGCCTCAAGCCAATAAACAGGATACTCGCTCCCACGTGGGGAAGAGCGCTTCTGTGTCTTTTATCTTTTCGTCTATGCAAGTCCATGTGGGCTTGGGTTCAAGCTGGCCAGATTGGACCCATACAAAGCCCAGAGAGAGCCACGGATTACTGCACTTCCCAAAGGAGGGGAGGTGGCAGCACATGAAACAACGGGACTGAAAAATAAGCTGCCAGCATGAGACTCCAGCCCTGGAAATCACTGCAGCAGCTGGCAATGCCATGATGTGTAATTGGCTTGCAAGTGCAACTTTCCTTTCTGAATACACTGAAAAAAACCCGAAGGAGATGTTCCCTGTTAGAAGCACTTCCATGCATCCTCAACTGTCTGTGTATGGCAGCTGGAGGACAACAACACAGCAGATGGAGCAAAGGGAATGCACTGCTTCTCCTCTGGCTGAACACCCCTCTTCAGCACTGCCGTGGTTAATCTCACAGGGCCTACTGAGGATGGAAACAACCACAACCACGTGCTCTTGGCTAAAGAAACCTGCGTTTTCATGGTCTCCCTGGGGAACACACCCACAATTTTTCCTGCCATGGCAGTGGCAATGGCAATGCATGAGCAGACATTTTTGTACAGCTTTGTAGTTTGTCTCCAGTTAGTGTGTGGGGTTCAGTATGTCTTCAATGAAAACTCATCAAAAACCTTCCCAAATAATATATATAATTTTATTTTCTTAAGAAAATGGTAAATGTATGAGTTTGGTGGGGGGGGGTTGTCAAAACTGTATTTTGTAATATAATACTCTAATAATTTATCACCTGCGAGGGCCGAATTCCCAAAGTACATTATATGGAAAGTATCCTGCTGATGGCTATTTCAAAGGAGTACAAGATTTTGGGATTAAAGATGTTCATTATCAAAACTGACAGATTATTTTCACTATTAACATCAATCAAGTCTCCACCAGGCATAAGCCTGAATAGTTTTTTTTCAAGACTTCTTTATTTTTACATTTCTACTTGCTTTCATATATTCGCTGTTGGATAAGACAACATACTCTGATATAAGAAATCCTATTAATTAGTTATCCCCCAAAAGGCAGAAGTCTCTATCTTAGCAATGGCAACTGGGAGGCTGATTGATAATCACAGCAACTAACCTTTGAAAAAATATCTGATTTTATTTTAATTCCAAATTAAATTTAATTCCAAGCACACCTGGCTAAAGGTTTAGGAACAGCTCAAACTTTCTGGGGCACAATGCTGTTCAATTTGAGGAAAGAAAAACAAGCAGCAGAACTCAGGGAAAGCCACTGTGAAGACAGTATCAGAGAAGGGCATCCTGGCTTTTTAAGTAGTATGAGCTGGTAAATCAAGCAAGGCAAGACCTCAGCCCAAGCCATTGGATCTTTATTGCCACAGCCATGAGCAAAACACAGGCAGCACAAGAAAAGCTCAAATCAAAAGCCCAAAGGAGAGAAAATTATCCCTTATCACCCCAAGGCACCATAAAGCAAATGAAAATGGCAAGAAGGAAAGCAGTAAAGAAGTTCTCTTGGACAAAAACTACAGTCAAGGCAAAAACTGATTCCTCCCAAACAAGTGCAAACAAGCGTAAGAAAAATTATGTATCAAATCAAGTCCGTGCTGCCACAGCGCAGCCCATCTGTTACATGCTGAGACATTACCCAGGGGTCAGCCCCAAACAGGAGGCATGGGGACAGCCCTCTGCACTCTTTCTTTTGCCCAGATGGCAGCAGGGCACCACACGTGCCCCACTGCACCCCTGAGCACTCCCGGGCACGGTGCCACTGATGGAAACAGGAGATTGCAGTGAAGGTGAGAGAGGCACCATCAGCTCCTACTGCTCTCTTTCAGAACACAGGGAGCAGCAAAGGGATTCTGCCTATCCTTCCTGGTGCCTTCACCTCACAGAGCCCAGCCAGAAACTTACTATGTCCCTCTCTATCCAAAAACATGAACTGCAGTTCATCATAAAATCTGCAACAGCTGGACAGTGGATGCGTGGGGCCCCAAAACACTGCTTAATTTATTTCTGTGCAGCACAAAATCTTGACACAGAAAGGGGATTGTGAAATGTTTCCAAAATGATCATTGTTTTTTTTTGCTAAGACTGCTAAATCTTTCCTGGCTTCCAAAAAACATCTGGGAGACAGAAATAAATAGATTTAGTTGTAACACTCAAACATGAAAAAAAAGTTCATAAATTTGCTTCCTATTGAGCAAAAAACCCAGAAACTCAGAAACTTTGTCTACTCCAGCAAATTTACCCACTGCTGATAAAGCAGTTACAGCTGATACTGAACTCAGTTTTAACTTCAAGTGTAGCCAAGGCTAAACTGTCTTTCCACATAATTTCTTGAATTCTACTGAATTCAACAGCAGGTAAATGTGTCAGTTCTCAACTGAATACCTAAATATGAATTTAGAACACAAATTTCAGATTGCTAGGTTTGCACATTTCAGTTTGAACCACAACCAGCTCTGTAATGCTGTCAAATTTCAGAAATGCTACTGCAGTCAAAATTTCTTAACATTACTGCAATCCATCAGCAAAAACTGAAACAAATGTGAAGCATTATCAGAAATTCTGCTCATTTCCTTTAACCTCAGTAAAAAACATTTTCGATAATTTGACCCATATTTCCAAAATGCCACTGTATTTCCAAAATACAGATCAAACATTGGAGATTTGGAAATCTACATTTCCAAAATGTAGAACAAATTATGACTTGTGACTACAGATCTAAGGGAAGAAAAAAACACTGTTACTTTGTTTTAAAAAGCAGTGTCAGGATGAAAACTGTGTTAAAATCCAGACTGGGCTCTGCACCAGAGGAGCTTGGTTACAACAGTTACTACAACCAACTGAAGGGCATCAATCTCAGTGTGGTTTTATTCACACTTTTACTTTGCTATCAGGCTCAGTAAAGTATATGAAGTAGATTTCCAGGTATAATTCCAACACCTGGAAACCTACTTCATTCCATTAGTAAGGTAGGAGGAACATACACAATTATTCCACTCAGGCCACTCTGAGTGAGAAGCTGGAATTTCAGATGCCCACCTGCACCACATGTCTGTGGAGGCCAAGGGCTCAGCAAGGAGAACTGGCAGGGGAGTTCTCACCTAAGAGCACAGAAGGCAGAATGCAAAATCTTAATATTCAGAAAGGTGAAGCACAATTAATGCATTTATCTGCCTGCTGCTACTGATCCTGAAAGTGTACTACAAGCACTCCACAGCCAGCACTGCTCTGTAAACAATTGAATTTGCTCCACTTAAAAAATTTTGTGTATGTTGCTCAAAAACACTTAGAACAAATTGTCTGCCAAAAGATTGCACCCCCATTTTCATAAATTAACAGAAATTAGATTCAGCTACAGCACTCTATCGCTATGCATTCCAATCAGAAATGCCTGTGTACTTAGAGATTGTTTTCTCTATTGTATTTTTCAACATCAAATTTGTATACAATAAAATTACAGGATTTAATAGCTTTTTGCTTATGTTTTTTTTTTAATGCTGTTAATTAGCACCCAAAGTTGTACCCCAGGCATCTCCTGTACCTATCAGATACAGATCAGCTGAAAACCAGCAAGGCCCCACCTCCTCAGCCCAAAGAGAAAGGGATGTTTTGAGTTCAATGTTTCAGCTTGCAGTAATCCCACTCTGCACTTACCCCAACCATACACTTGTTTTCCCTCCCTCCTTGTGCAGTTGGGAAGAGGTTCAGGCTTTGAAGCATGTGCCAAAGAGCTGGGCTTTCAAGGCAAAACACTGAAAACAGGTTAAAAAAAAATGGGGTGCTGTAAAGGAAGCACCTTCAAATTCCCTTCCTCCTTCCTCCAGTTTGACTGCATCTGCAAACTGAAGGAAGAAGGATGTGGTCTCCCAAGGAACTGCTCAAGACTTTCCAGCTTTGCTGGTGGAGCTGGTTGGGGGATGAGTGCTGGTGGAGGACAAGCTGAACGTGAGTCAGCAGTGTGTCCTTGCAGCAGCAAAGGTTAACCCTGTGCTGGCCTGCTTTAGCCAGAGAGGGGCCAGCAGGTGAAGGGAGTGACCCTGCCCTCTGCTTGGCATGCACGAGGCACCTGGAGCACCCTGTCCACGTGTGGGGCCTCAGGCTGCTGAGGCTGAAGAGAATCCACAGAAGGGCTACCAAGAGGGTTACAGATCTGGGGCATAAAAAGCATGAATATAGGGCCAAAGGGTCGGGGTTGTGTTAGCCTGAAAGATTGGAGCATGGGACTGACCTAATAGCTTCTTCTTCTCAACTGCCTAGAAAGGGGAATAATAGAGAAGGCAGAGCCTGACTCACCTCCTAGGTGTTCAGCCAAAGAAAAAGAAGCAAAAAGAAAATCAGGCTGCAATAAGGAACATAAGAGGAATGTAAGGAATGTAAGAGGGAAAAAATGTTATAATGACAGAGGTTATAATGACACTGGCATAGATCACCCCGAGAGGTTATACAGTCTTCATCCTTGGAGGCTCAAAAGGGTTCTGAGCATCCTGACCTAAAATTGGTCCAGTTGTGAGCATGGCTTGGAGTAGGTGAAGTCAGACAGAAGTCCATTATTTTTAATGAATTTTTTCCATGGTTCTGACAGCAGCAACTTCAAAGGGAGAGAGAAATTCCTTTGGCAAGGACACACTGCTGGAAATGTCTCTGAACAAGACACAGTGCAGCCTGAAATTAGTATTTTTATCTGCAATAAAGTGAATTTTGCCCAAAAACAGTACCCAGAAAATGTAGCAGCCATTATTTTCTCAGCACTCCAGAAATGGAGAAGAATCACCTGTAGTGTAAAGCCACTTTGCAGTTAAAAGCTCAGTTTTGGGTTAGAAGAAGCAATAATGCTGGAGCCACCAAGGATGTGGCAGAGACAGGGTACCTAACATTTACCAGTGAGTTACAGTAGCTTAGGTGAAGCTGGCATGCACAAGTTCTCAGCCAACAGGAGAATACAACCCTTTTTCATGCCACAATATTTATTATTAAATCTATTGAGTTTTAGGTTGGCTCTATCTCTCCTGACCAAGGCATTTCATAGTGTGGCCATGGTTAGACAACATAAAGTAAGGAGACAAAATGAATGTGACCCCTATAATAATCTACTTAGTGCAGGTAAGTCAGTGCTACTTTGTTAGGGAGTGCATTTGCTAAAACTCAGAAGATCACTCAAAACACAAGTTTCATATATCCAAACACTAAACAGTGTAAATAGCTGTCCCAGGATTCTGCTAACTCCTGTGGGGAAAAATCTGAAGCTAAAAATGGCTCTTTACTCTAAATACCTTCTTCTGCTGAACCTGGTATGTGAGTGCTACAATTGAGATCCTTTTTCACTCAAAAGTGTCAGAGAAACAGGACAAGAAATTCCCTCTGTTTGACATTTGTGACATTTTTGTCAGTGAATTATTACTGCCAGAAAATTATAGTGCCTATTTTCTTCATTATGTTAAATTAATCGTTCTCCCATACAGACATACAGACAAGAATAGACTCAACTGCTCAAATTCACTTTGGTGGAGCAACTAAAAGTTTTAGGCTAGTTACTGGCACGATGGTGTGAGAGCAAGAAATGGCCTTGACTCTGTGCAAGTGCTGCTCAGCAATAAAGAAAACATCCCTGAATTATGAACACTGTTTCCAGCACAAATTCGAAACACAGTACCACATTAGCTGCTGTAAAGAAAAATATTCAAGCCAAAACCAGCACACAAAATTATGTTAAAACTTCTTTTATTCTGCCTGAATCAGCAGCACATTGCTTCAATTAAACCCTACATCCTAACAGAGTAACAAATTCCATGCTCTAAGGGTAATTACACACGTTACTGAAACAGAGGTCTTTTCTATCAGGAAAATAAGCAGAAAATCAAAAAGAATTGAAGAAATAAGGCAGATCATTTCAATCTGTAAGAAGGAGAAAAAATTGTACTACAACCAACTCTACCACTTGCAAAATGTGTACCTTAAGCTGAATAAATATGTAAGGATGACTAATGAGTAATGCTGCAAGAATGCACAGCTGGACACTGCCAGGCTTTGGTCTGAGCTGCAGCAGGGCAGTCATAACACCCACCTGCCCTTACCCCCTTCACTTATATGGGGAACATTAAAAATAAAGGACTGCTCTTCAAAGCAGAGAACTTACCTATGACGCCAATATAGCACCATCTACCTTCAGGAAGTCTGTGGGACTGTGCCTTTCATTCTCCCAAAGTAAAGAAGTCTCAGTAATCCAAAGTTGCCATTTTTGTTCTTTCTTAGTTCCTTCAGCACCCCAGAAAAATTTTTCTAAATAAAATGTCTACTCTTGGCTTCCTTCAACCTCATAATCCACAGTGCACCAGCAGCCAAGTAGTCAGCAATATTCCCTCATTGTGTCCTTAACTGAAAAGATACTGTAGATGTTTGGAAACAGTTACAAAAGAAGACAGCCCTGGGAAACAGCAGACAACAATTTACCTACATGCTCTCAAAGAACTACAGAAGGAATGTATTTGGACTAACTACTGTATTTTCAAATTCATTCTGAGTACTTTTAATATACATAAAAGTATTTTAGAGTGTTAGGCAGATCACAATACAACCCTCAGAAGCAGAAATGTTGCACTAATGGGAAAACTAAAAGATTGCTTTTCCTTGAAACTGCAGAGATCCGCATGTCATGTACAGCTCTGAGCATGTCAATGTTTCAGTAAGAAATTGCAGGTCATCAAGAAAAACACAAGATAAATGCTTAGTAGGAAAGCAGTATCCCATAATTAACCTCTGCATGCCAGTAAGGTTCATCAAACATTGTACTTAAATTTCATAAGGAGACATGGAACTATTATTAGATGTTTTTAAGAACATTTTAGACAAACCGTAGAAATTATGCAATTCTAGATTATCTTGCCTTGAAGAAGAGGAATGGATAATGTGACCTCCCTCCCAATCTTCTTCAGTAACTTATGTGTGAAACTTTGGGAAAAAGCAATAAAAGAAACTAATATATGCAACATGGATAAATAATGACTATGGGAACTATAAACTCCTGTCCAGCAAATGCTTCCATAATGCTGAATTTTACTATCTTAAGTCATCTTACAGATGTCAAGGGGATGACTCAGAGCAGTAAAATTATGGATATGCCACAGTGTTTGCACTGTGAGTACAATAACTCTCACTTCTGTACAGCATGAGGAAAGATGACCGTTCACACTTCTATGCTGCCTCTTCGAGAGCTTCCAGATAAAAATAATTAATCTCTGGAAACATCTGGCTAGAGAAGAGCTCTGGTAGTTTGTACAAGAAACACTTGCAGGATTCTGGACGTAGAAAAAGTGATGGGGCAATGAATCAGTAAGTTTGTAATGCATTCGTACATTCATTTGGAGGGTATGGAGATGGAATAAGAATGATCTAGCATCAGAAGCTCCCACTTTTGCAGTCAGGATGTCTTGACACCAAATGTTTTAGCATACTGGCACATTCTTAACAAGATCTATAAAGAGACCTTAATATTGTCAGTCTCAAAATGAAGTGTTTTTGTTCAATATTACAGGATGCTTCTATACAGTTAACAAATGTATGAGTCTATGATGATTTGTGGATATAAATCCAATCATATGCCATGTCGGGGAGTATTTCTCAGTATGGGATCTCTTAGAGCTGATCTGCCTCTGGCCAAAGCACAGATAGTAGCATGATCCCTAGACAGAGCACTAGGGATCTTCTTGGAATGCTTACACAAAGGGAGTGATAAAGGCTGTTAAATCACACCTGGTTTGTCTTCACTGGACTAATATGCACTATGTCAGATAACCACTCTAATACCTTTGATGTAATTGCTTAGAGGGTTGGATCTGAAAAAGAAATAGCAGTTAAGCTGGTCTGTCTAACATACAATACTCCTAAAGTAACACTATTGGTGGTAATAGGAAGAACATGAGGAAAGGAAAATTAAAGTGAAATGAACATTTCTCCTGCTGTGACTCAGTCCTGCACCATGAGCTTTACTAGGGGCATTTTTTCTGCCTCGAATGGCACAGGATCAAGCCTATTGCTATAATCATTAAAAAGTGATTAAAAGAGAGTACTGAAAAATAAACATCTTGAAACTATTGCCCTCATGCTACAAAATGGATTATATATGGAGCTTGCTCATTCAGTCTCATTGTTTACTTACAGTAACTTACACAAGGCAATAAGGGAATACAAATATCCAAAAGCACAACGGAGGAATGAAAATATCCCCTTGCCAGGAGTAACAGAAAAGAAGCAGGGTGCCTCTTGGGTATTCCACTCTTCTGAAAGTAAATTAACTTTCAAGAAAGTTTCCATGGGTTAACTGACAATGATGGCAGTAAATACAATACAAAAACTGCAAGAGTGCCTTTCTAATAATTGTGTGGTTTGTCTTCTTTTACTTGGCAAAGTGTCTAAATACCGTGGTGGCATTATATTAAGCCATCTCACAAAAGACCCAATCAGCTAATGTACCATTGCTGGGCTTTAGAAAACATAATGAAGACCTATTTATAGATAGCTTCTCTGTGTTCAGTGCTTTGGGCTTTTTATTCTTTCAAGGAAGGAAAGCTGTTGCCAAAAACTACATGCTAGTATCATTTGGCAAACTTTCTGTAGCGTTATCTGATCTGCAGAGACATTAAATCTGTACTGCAAATACACATTCAACAACTTATTAGAAGGTGGAATTTGTGGCCTATTACACAAACACATATACAGTTGATAAGCCATCATAGAACAGCTGTTGTGGAGATATTTCCCCATAATTCAATCAATACAAGCAACATATATGCAGCTGACATCTTACTGAAAAATCTTGGAAAGCCTGCTGACAGAAGTGGGTGCACACAAACATTAGCTACGCTGCCATTCTCACATACCTTTGTCCCCCTTTGCTTTTTTTTGCACTCAAAAGCTGCATCTTACACTAACTATAGGCTGCATTTTAAAAAGGGACTGCTTACGTAGGAGCTTTAGCATCTGAATCACTATACACCAGGTAATTTTAGATGTAGGGAACAGCCATGTGAAAGGTTTTCTTCCCTTGTTTGTGCATAAAGTTTAAATAATTAAAATACATTTTCAGGAACGACACACTAGATGGTAAATTTCAGCCCAGATGCAGATTTTTTTTTCTTAATGAATGAAAAGAAATAACTTACAGAAGGGTTGTTTTAAGACAGGAGAGTTTTTGGAAAAATAAACAGTGACAGACTCTTCCCTGTACAACAGCAGTGGGCATTGCCATAATGTAAACACAGGATGCTACAAGATGTGGGGACACTTCTGCAGATCTTAAATCCATGCAAAACCTACCCAAGACTTTAATTACTTCCTCTGTAATACATGTATACCTAATCATGTTTCAACTTTCATCTTCTCTCCTTCCTCTCCCATAGTCTTGACATCTAATGTTCTGTTCAAACTACAAGCATGCAGAAAATGCTTTTATCATATCCTTGGGGAAAGTGCAAAGCATCAATAAGATAACAAAGTCTCTACAATATCTATCCTCTTTATTAACTGAAAAATGCCAGCCAGTTTCATATGTTGCAGGAGTAGGCAAAAAAAACTAGTGGTGTGAGAGCATAAGGAGTCAGATGGTCTCTGATCCAATTTCTGCTATGTGATCTGAAGTCTGTGCTCCTATCACAGACATGAAAGCAAAGACATGCAACTGCACTGAAATGCAATCAAAATTTTTCTGCACTTTGGTCTTCCTGCAAATACTCACATTTTTAGGATGTTCTTTAAAGTTACATGATTCAGCAAGGACATTTTTTGCTAAAACACAAGGCTCACAAAAACAATGACCAGCAACAGATTTCAGAATTGACAAGTTACGTGTGTTAGGGCATTATTGATTTTGATTTTTGATTCTGCGAATTGATTTTTAGGATGAAGGGAATATTAGATCATAGAGACCATAGTATTTGATCATGCAGTTGAATCTTGGGTATTCAAAGGCATTGTGTGTTGACACCAAAAATCTGAATAAATTAAAGGATTTCAGTGCCTGAGAAGCCAGGCACAGACATGCAAGATGAAGGTATAAGAAGGCCTGAGACCCATGCACAGCGGGGAGCTGATGTGCTACTTGCACCAACAATGGTCCAGGCCAGCAGTGATGCCCCCTGATACAGCAAAAAAATGATAAGGTCTCTTGTCTTTGCTAATTTCTTCCCAGTCTTAAATCTGTTCAGGATTTGGAAGCTGAGCATCTTAACAAAGGTTCATCATCCAAGTAATTAAGAAATGATTGTTTGTACCTCTTATCTCTGTTACTCAGAGACATGTTACCAGTGTTTCATCCCCAGTTGTTTAGAGAATGCAAAAAATCCCACAAGCTAAAGTGACCCTGCATTCCTCCCTCCTAATTCCCTATCAAATATAAATAAATCCAAAAAACATTTGGTAAATTGCATGTTAGAATAAAAATACCACCAGATTAGCAAAGGCCACTAGCAGAAGTCCTGCATCATAATTGCATCAAGAGATTTTAAATTCTAAGCTATTACACTCACATACTTGTATATTGCTACTTGGGAATGGGTCAACACCTCAGTGATCAGAGAACACTTGGGAATTACCTGATTTTGTCTTGCTCTTACTTAATGATTGCAGTGAGGACAGTGGAAGAAGCCATGTGTGAGCAGCCTTGATGTAAACACAGCAGCTAAAAGCCCTGGGTAAGGCAGGACTCACATGAAGTTCAAATTTGTCTTTTTCAAACCCTGTGTAATGAAGAGAATTTAATGAGTAGTTCAGTAAAGATCTGCAGATAAACATGCACCCAAATCAAGCACGACAATAATTTCCAGTGACAGATGAATTTATACTAAGTGAAATTTCTTAAGAGGAACTTTGGGAATAAAATACCTACATTTATTAACAATAAACAGATATAAACTGTCCTGGCTTTAGCTGAAAGACTACACTGTGGGAAGCACATGTGAGTTCTTCTATAGAGCAGCTCTTATCACGAAAAGGAGTCTCTTTGTATCAGGTTTTGCATATAAAAAGAGATTATCAGTGAAAATTATCCTATGTGAACCATGTAACTTTGTTTACACAGAATGTCCCCTTTAATTTTTTTTATAATGAATGGTATTTCAAATTCATCATGTCAGATGAAGATACAACAATTATACCTTTCAATTGCAATTACTGCTATTTGTGCAAATGTTTTCCACCCCTTTGGTTTAGCTCTATTGTTGTATGAGTTACACTGGCAAGAATTTTTCCAAACAACAAAAATGCCCCTTTGACACCTCACTTTTTTCATAAAATACCATCATTTATGTTCTCATAGCACAGCTCTCTTGGTGAAATTACATACTTCAAATCAAAAAGGATATTAAAGGTTTAACAAAAAGAAAAAGGAAAGAAAGGGGTATGATAGCACTTCAGCCAACACCTAGACTAAAAATACACATGGTTAGAAATGTTCCTGGGCAGTGGGGACAGCTGGCTTGAAATGGCTCATCAATCCATCTTTATCCTTCCAAAAATTATTATCCCCCAAAGGAGGATGGATAATTGTAACTGTATCTTTGAGCGTTCAAACACTGGAGATATTCTAAGGAAATGTTTGGGAGAATATTAACCTTCATGGACCAAAGTTATGCTGCCAGCCACTCCAAAGATCTAACATGGAGGAGATCAATGAGTGTTCAGGAAGGCTCTCTGTTTAGTTTGTCTGCATGGATGTGGCTGGGGGAAATACAAGAAAATGTAGCTGATGAAACTGTAACTTTATGCAATCCTGTAGAGAGCCTCACCATATTCCCAGACTCCAAATCCCAATGAAATAACCCTGAAAGGCAGGAATCAACCATTGAATAGTAATGGCTTACTACTCATGAAGCGCTTTTTCTCTGGTTTTTTGACTTTTCGCTCTGGAAAAGAGCTTATGTACAAAACATCCCAGTAAAAATACAATCATACAAAAATACTTCATTCACATGGTATTTGCAGCTTCAAATTTAAAAACAACCATTTATAGTCAGTGGAATCCCCCAGAGTGCAACTGAGTCTCTTCTGGGCCATTTCTCACATGGTACCAAAGCCAGAGTCAAACCCTGTCAGGAGGAGAGGCAGTGCCTGGAGCACCCATTACTTTTTGCATCAAAATGTCTTTTTCTGCCCAACTGCCTAGAGCACTGTGCAGGACAGGCTTTCATCCTCCAGATGCTCCTGAACCTTGCACAAGTTCCTGGCAAGAAATCATAGAATACCTGGAATTGCAAAGGACTCACTAGCATCCTTGAGTCCAATTCCTGGCCCTGCACAGCACACTTCAAGAGTTGCACCACGTTCTTGAGAGCATTGTTCAAAAGATTCTTGACTTCTGTCAGTGTTGGTTCCATGACCATTTCCTTGGTCATGGACCATTTCCTTGGGGAGCCTGTGCCCAGCCACCCTCTGGGTGAGGAACCTTTTCCTGATATCCAGCCTAAATCTCCCCTGAAGCAGCTTCAGGCCATTATCTCAGGTTCTGCCTCTGGGTACCAGAGAGAAGAGATTAGTGCCTGAATGTTCACAGCAAAACATCTGCTGCCTTTAAGAGAACAGGTTTTCATCCCTTTGGGGTTAATAATGTGGATCAATTTTTTCAATCAAAATAACACCATCACCTCATCAAAATTCTATACATTTTTGGCAGGAAAGTTTCTACCTTGTTTTTTTTAAGTAGAGATGAGAATAAGGAAGTTATGACAATGTAAGTCTAATTCTGAAAAAGCATTTTTAAAAAGCATTTTTTTTTAATCTAATTTTTTGGGGTTTTTTTCTTTTTTTTTTTTTTTTTTTTTTTTATTATCCCCATAACCCAGTCTATAGTTTTTGGCCTTTTTACTTGACATTTCAGGACAAAAGGGTCCAAGTCAGCCAGCATAAAGCCACACCATGACCTACAAAGAAAGTGCAAAGCCTGTACTAATAAGCCTCTTCCCACAACGGATGCAAGGACAACATCAGAGTGCTGAAGAATATTTGCAGAGACAGCAGAAGGAAAGCTGAGAGAAAGCAGGAAGGCAGGAAACAGTTCATCAATCTTAATGGATAATGAGATTATTTAAAAAAAATGAAAGAGAAGAAGTGTTGAGAAATCCATTATTTGCAATGAAAGGACAAATAAAAGTAAAAGAAACTGGAAAGGGCTGATAACCAGGAAGATGTCAGGGAAGTACAATCATAGAAGAGAAGGAAATTGCATCCACTTGCAAATAACAATTCTTGCCTTTCTCAGGTAGAACTGTCACTCACCGAAAACCCTTTGGATTTTGGAGAAGTTGAAAAAAATGAAAGAAAACCACAGTGTATACAATCAAGACTTAAGAAGCCAATAAAGTCAGGCTGAATAACTCCCTGTTACACACTGTTTCCCAGCGTTTTGCTAAAAAGGACGCTCTGGAGCAACCACATTCTGTTCTCATCTGATCTAGATACTGAGAAATTCTTCCCTCTCCTTGCTCTCTCTCAGACTTCTCTTGCATTAATTAATTTTCTTTGCAATGAGATCCAGACTATGAGCCTTGCACCTACCTGGAAGCCTAAGGAGAGAGCTGCTCATCTCAGAGAGGTCCCCAGTGGGTTGGGGAGCATCTGTCTGCCCTGACACACAATGAACCAACCTCCGTCATTTTCTCCACCAGCTCCCAGCCAGCCTGGCCTAGCCCTGACCTCCTTGGCAAGAGGAATATTACACTCAGCCAAGTCCTGGCTTAGCCCAATCCCTGTTTGATCAGCGGAAGATTACATTAGGAGCTGGGAGCTTTGCTATCTGAATGCAGCATGTGAGAATTCAGGCTGGCTTCTGCCTTCCTGCTGTAATTACCTGATAATCACCATCAGCACACACACCTTCCACAGGCACCTCCCCTGCAAAGGGTCCAAAGCTCTCCTGCCATCAGCCCTTTCCCTGTCCTTGGAAAAGGGATCACTGGGTGAGGAATTGTGGCATGAGGCCATTGTCCTTATCACATACAGGGGGACGTTTTTTGAGAAATACAAATGCAAACAAAGTGATTAGCCATGGCTGTGCCCTACAGAAATAAAACTGCTTCCTTCTGATAAGCAAAGTAACTGTTTTGAATGTGACTTCACCTTATTCTGTGCTGCTGCTCAAATCAGGGATGTTATCTTGGAGACAAGGACAATAATGAAAATAATGTATTTCCATGACTTCCATGGTATCAATGTTATCTTGCTTAAAACCAGAAAGTTTTACAAGAGAAAGTCTGATGTCACATCTGGCACTGGTGGCATCAGCCGTGCTCAGGTCTGTCCTTGTTCCAGCACTTGCTTTCTGTGGCAGTCAGTCAGCTCACAACACTTTTGTCTTGCCCTCATGGATTTGTAACACAACAGCTCAAACCTGAACACTCAACAGCTGGAATCTCTGGAATCATAAAGGAATTGCAAGTTTCTGATGTGATGCAGCCAAAACAAAGGCAAATGGAATATTAGGGAAGCTTTTTAAACACAGACTCACAAATTTAGGTGTCCCTGTATAAAGCATTGGTGAGATAGCAAGTGACCCAATTGGCAAGCCACGTTCAATGCAATATGCAGATAATGACATTTAAGGTAACTGAGGGAAATATAAACCTCTTTAGGGAGAAGAGCAAAGAAAATGTGGCTTGTTTAGTCTAGTCAAACAAAAGTAGAGACAGGCTGATCTCTCCCTCTCTAGGGGAGCATAAGGGAATTAATCTAAGAAAAAATAGTATGAGAATGATACATGAGAGAAGATATTTAAATTTGGGTCATAAAAACAAGTGAGTACAACATGGCAGTCAATACAGCTAGGTAGAAAATAGAAGACAATTCCCAGCCTTTACAGCAGAGACTTTTGCTGTCTAGGTATTTCTAAAACATAAGATGAGCAAATTCTGGAGGGATTAGATGATGTGAAACTTGTGGCAGGTGGTGCAGAACTCATGGACCAGAAAGTGCCCTCCAGGTAGGTGTCATAGTGAAGCTCTACTAAGAAAAAGAAGATTTGATCCTGCTATTGGGAGTCCTTGCCTATCAACAATCACAAACCTGCACACACAGCTCTGATAAGAGCAGGGCTCTTGGCAGAGCTGCATCCATTTGGGAGCTCTTGTACAGCCAGTACACAGATCCCTTGAACATCTTAGCAAGGCTCAGATTTGGATTCCCTGTCCACACAGAGTCAATCTGCAGCTAAGCAAACACATTGTTATGATCCTTCTCCATTATCAGAAACAATTATTTCCTGCAAGAAGTCATTCCATTTTCTTTTCAGTCCTACTTGGCACACAAAAAGATCAAAGCAATGTATTTAAGCAGAGAAAATTTGGAAAGAAGTCTAATCTCATTAATTTGGAGAGACCTCAGAGATCAACTGTGACATAACCAATCCAAGATAGAAGAATGCAATAAAATACATTACAGATATTTCACTTAGAAGTATAGATTAGTGAGGAGGTATTATTTGAAATGTCGCAGCACAATGTTAGGGTTGGGGGAAATGGAGAGATTTCCTTAATCTTTAGTGATACAGGCCTTGCTCATTCCTGGCTCCACCTCAGTATTTGTTAAAAAGAGTAAACTGAAGGTGTGCCAAGTAATTTATAAGAGCAGATTCTTTATTGCTTTAGCACCTTTGAATTCATTATTGGGGACTGAGTCACACACTGCAGATTTCTTTCACCTGCTTGATTAGCATGGGCCACTAAGGACATCCAAGAAAAAAACAGAATGAAGCATAAAATCAAATTACAAAAAGCACAGACATGTATACTCCATTTCTTTTTGATTCATGGTGAGTTCCCCACAGACTTTTCTCTCCTATTTTGCCCCTCACTTGCCCTGTGTGTTTAACTTGTTTGACTTTTTTTTAGTAAACGTCTGTTCAAGACTCGCCAAAAGACTGTGGTATTTGGTCAAAGACTGTACAAAGCCGTCTGTACACTCCTTGTACTTCCCACAGCAAGGTCCTGTTCTCATCTGGATGCTCTGTGAGGTAATGTAATATAAATAGCAGCTGGAAAGTTAAGACAGAGCACTCAAACCTCACATCCAGCCTACTCCCTTTCCACAGACATAGCTCAGACACACAGGGCACCGTCATGCTGTGAGGGAGCAACAGATTTAAATCATCTGTAATGATTTAAAATCATGATGATAAATCAGGTTTATCCTGTCTAATGCTCTGTCATTCAGCTATTCAGTGGAAAGACATTTTGTACTACATATCTCAGGGTCATTTCAATTTTTCTACCCTTACATGTTGCTTAAGCCAATCCAAGCTGCTGTGACAACAGGCTTGTCCTGTATTGAAAGGAAAAACGCTTAGAGAATCTGGAGCAATGAACAAATGTGAAAAAGAGCCCCAATCCTGTAATCCAGAGAAGGAGCACCAGGCAGATGTTTGTGTGAGAAAAGGGGTCACCAGAGCACAGAGCACGAAGAAGTGAGATGATGAAAAATACTGTTGGAAACTGTGTGGATGGGGACCTTAGACTAAAATCAGCATTGGTACTAAAGTTGTTTATTATTAGCTCATGTCCTATCTGCATTAACCTGCAACAAGCTATCCTTTGCTTTCATATTGGTAAAAGTGACTAGAATCATGATCTAGGATTTGATTTACTTGTGACCCATCACTCACAACACATAGCAGCAGATTGTCTTAGTTATGTTTAAGACTGAAATCTCAATTGGCAATCTCCCAACCAGTCCAGTCTATTCCCTATTCCATCAGGATCCATCAGGAGCTGCAATTGACTGCTGCTGTTAAGGCTGTTGCTATTAAGGCCAGCGTTTGTAGAGTAAGGGCTGTGATGAGAGGCTGGACTCATCTCACCTTTCTACGAGCATCTACAGCTGAACTAGTCACCTTAAGTTCCTTTCACAAACAATAGAGAAAATTAAGTATTTCCAGGGCATGATTCATTTAACTCATTCCATGTACCTAGCTCAGACTGAAATGAGTTGATTTTCTCTGCTGAGCTAAATGCTGCCTGAACCACGCCTGCTGTCTGTGGTTCAGACCTAGACACCTGCAGTGCAATCTCTGCATCTGGCCAGGGTCTCAGGCTTGGGGGTCTGAACTCTGGTCTCTGGACTCCAGCCAGTGTTAGTGAAGGGCAAATCCCTTCATCTCTGTAGAACAGTTTCTTTCCAACAAACTTTTGCTGCCCAGGATGTAAGCATTGCGTTTAAGCAAGTCATACAAACATGCAACCTGCTGAGAGAAGAAGGCTCTTCTTGATGGAAATTCAAGTTAAACTTGTGTCCTGAATCATCTTGACTCTTTAATACGGTTAAACTCAGGTAAATCTTGGCTCCCTGTTTTGCAACAGTATTTCCTACAGTTAGAATGCTGGATCCTATGGGCAGGGCTCTGGAAAAGCCTTTGAAAAACAGGTTTGACTCCTTCAAGGAAAACCACCAACCAGGCTCCTGGTAGCTGAATGTAAATCAGGCAAACAGTCTGCTTTGTAAAAGTACTCATCTTCTTGCAGTTCAAGAGTTTGTCTTCTGTTGCAGAGGTGACTCAGCTTGTATGTTACCCACTCTGGACTTAAAGCCACACAGAGGTTTTAACAGATTCTCTGGGAAGCCACGCACTGGGAACAGGGAGCTGCTGCACCAGCAACAGCTCTGATTCTCTGGGTCATCACTAACAGACCTGTCAGCATCATTCTGGCACTACAGCACAGGTGTCCTCACTGGGGTAGGATTGCCTCTTCAGTCAGAGTCAGGGTTAAGCAGACACTGTATTAAGCAACTTTTGAGTTACGCTGTGCTAGAGCTCTAAGAGACTCATGCAAATAAGGAAAACCTCTGCCAAATGCAAAGGTAACAAAAGGGAAAGAAGACAGGTTTTATTTGGCCATTCATAAGAGGTTTCTAGGTTGACTGCAGCAGTCATTGTGATAAGAAACAGTGAGTGACTGTACCCCTGAAGCAATTTAATAATCTAAGATACTGAGTTCAGTAGTCTCATCTTACCTGTTCCTTTCTCAATTATGAGAAATGATGTTTTTTCTTGAAAAGTTATGTACTAACTTTGGGGTTTGGGTTGGGTGATACTTCTGAGAGCAGTGAGCAAAATCCATAGCTTTCTCCCAAGCAAGAACACCCTTCTCCCTCAGGACAGCAACACTGCTTCATTTACAAGGTGCTTCTTGCTACCCCATAAACCTTACCTTTCCCATTTCATCCTACTCAACTTTCACAAATTCTGCTACTTTCCTCTGTTTCTGCCCTCAGAGTATAAAAGTACTTATATTTCCACACAGTCATCCACCCCAAAACCACTTTTATCTTATATAAACTCCCCAGTGTTCTTTAAACTCTTTGATGCCTTTTTTTTCTCTCAGAAGGGATAACATGATGTTTCTTCCCTCTCTGAGGTTCCACCAGAGATTTTCTTTTTATCAATGAATATAGGTCAGCGAATTTAGACCATATGTGTTGCTCCACTGGGTGATTGTTCCATTTTTCAGTAAATAAGGCAGGACATCTGTCTAAACAACACAAAAACCTAGAGGGGTTTGTCATATCAGACTGCCTTTATACACCTGAAGTGTTAAAAGACCTTGAAGACTCAGTAACACCAAAGGTCAAAGAGAACCTATGGGCATTTTAATCTGAAATTATTCTTAATAAGAGCTCTGTAGATAAATCAGTGTAAAAGGAACAGTTCTTTGATTGGATGTGGAATTACACCAGAATTCTATGTTGGGATGAAAATCATCATTAATCAGAATCTAGTTAAGCCATGAAAGAAAACCACAGCTGAAACTTTAGTATTTCCAATATTTTGAAACCAGGGATATTTCTATTATTATTTTAACATTTCTGATGGTTACATTGATTACATTGACATATTTGATTAAATTATTGACATGTCTCCATATGCATGGATAACCAATGCTGTATTTTTCATATGCTCATTACAACAAAATAAATAGTATACCTTCGTTACAAGGTATAAAAAAAATATGTCACAGTAACTTCTCTTAAGAAGAAAACATAGAGAAGTTAATCAATGCATAAGAGTCTTACGCTCCATTTAAACTACAGTGCCTGAGAGCAGTCACACCTAGAATACAACCCACAGAGCATATTGTTAGTAAGCAGACTTTGACAAGCTTTGAGAGGAAAACTGTGTTTAAAAAAATAGATTGTTTTAACACCTTCTATTAACATTCACTTAATCCAGGCTCTTAAATCTGAAAATGGAAAAGTCTCCAGAAAGTTCTGAAATAAATACTAGGGTATACACAGATGGTGATGTTGGGGCAGAACGCCAGCACACAGAATCGCAACGTTCGGCAAATCACAGGCAAAATAATTAATGGCATTTCTAGCAGCAAAACACCCTGCAAACATACACACTGCCTCGTGGAGTACTTGTCAGCAGTATTAATCTGGGAAATAATTAGTCCCTGTAAAGTTCTTTCACTCTCTTTCACCAGATGGCCATGCAAGATCGTCAGCTAAAATCCTGCTGTTTCAGCACTGGAGGAAATGCCAAGGAGTGATGCTTTATGCTACCCTGTGCAAGGTCTGGGCACACTACACTGTGCTCATGGTTTTGTTCCCCCAGGTACTGCATAGCAGCACAACATGCTTCACAAATCCCACCAGATCATTTTCCGAGTGTCACTGCCAAGCGTGCTTCACACCCCAACATTTGCAAGCCACTCTGCAGAAAGTTCTGCCATCTGCCAAAACACAGGACCTCTCCAAATGGAATTAGATCAGAATTTGTATATTTAGAAACAAGATCAATTCCAGAAGAGACAGCATAAAAAAAGAAAAATGTTAACAGTAGCTCACAATTACAGTGGCCATTCAATCACGTAGAAGCTCCAGCTTGACAACCAACTAACCTTTACTTTATCACTTGACTTCGTTATCGAGCAGACATTTAAGGCACTTCCCAGTGACATATTAACTGTTCCCACAAATATCCCATAGTGGTTTTCTCTGCACAGGCTTTATGTATATCAGCTACTGATTTGATGGCAGCCTGGTAACATAGGAGCATACAGCTGGGGTAGGGCTATCCAGCAGAAATGCATTCACTGGCCTAGAATCACACGCAAGCACTGGAATATGAAAACATACCTTCTGTTTTGTTTGGGGTCCCTGTATCCTAGAGCTAGCTCCAAGACTCTGGAAGTCAGAGAAGAATAGTCTTTTCTTAGAAACTCAAGACCTGCTCAAAGGCATGGATTACTGGGTACGACATTGGACAACGTCTGTAAGACTCATAAGCAGCAGCATAGGGAATTCTGGAAAGTTAACACTTCTCCTTTGAACAAGGAGCAGTGACTCTGATTTGGCTGACTAGGGGAAAAAGAAAACAAAATAGGGCTCTGAGCAGCACTGCGGTGGCTGTAGCTGAGGCAGAATTTCCATTTCAAAGCCTGGTTTTCCATGTCCTACTTCTCCCTTATAAATACAAGCTGCAAGTTAAAACTTGGCCCAAAGAGTTCACCTGTCACGTTTAGGAATTAAAGACTGAATCAATTCGCTAAAAAAAAATTGAAAAAAGGAAAAAGGATACTATTGTGAGTACAAATATATTTACAAAAAAATCTGCTGGTTTTTTTTGGGAAGCCTGTAGGGAAAGAGAAAGCCTTGGCTGCTTGGTTTTCAAGAGGTCAACAGCATGCCACAGCTGCACACTCCTGCACAGACAGTGACTCTAAAGCCCAAGATGGCTCTGCAGATGTGTTTATCTTCAGCACAAAGTCATCTCAAGTCTGGACATGAAAAAGGAACTTCAACTTTGCAGGTTCAGTGTTGACAGTTACCGAGCGCACATTAAAGAAAAAACTTGTTTCGAGCAGTGCACCAGTCTAGTCTCAGTCAGAGTTAGCCTCAGTTGTTTGATATGTCAGAGTTTGGCCTGAAGGACACAGTTCAGTCAGTCAGTCAGTGGCTGAATGACTGATACATCCAACCCTGCCTGGTAACATCCAAACTGGACAGCTTTCCAGGGGAGGAGGAGTAAGCCTTCACAGAGATTTCAGCTATCTAGCCTCAAGTGCAAACACAGAATGTATCAATTCACCAGGATGTTCTGTCAAAATCCCACGCAGCTCAACACGGTACTTCAGTCACTTAGGGTGAGCCTGAACTGCAGCACTCCTCCAGGAGCAGTGAACAAAGCTTTGCCATGCAACTGCTTCCCCTGCCTCCTGTCTGTTTGCCCATCAGAGAGAAGCTTTGAGACCAAATACCACCATGCTACTTATCTGTGAAAACAGGAAGTAAACAGAAGGGCACACAGCGCAGGATTAAAGCTACCTTACTCTTCTTGTGCAGCTGTTTGTACCAGGTTACTCTTAGCAGCATCCAGGCACCTTCCAAGAGTCCCTTAAGTGATGTGGCTAATGTCTGTTATCTACGGTTCACTCACTCCTCCATCCCGTTTGATTACCCCATCAATAAGTGGCAAGTTTCCCACTTTATATGTAGCCATGACCTTAGCTGTCTTTGGCACATTAATCAGTATTCAGCTTGAGTTTTTCAATGGTACAAAGCTTTTTCTGTGGATAACAAAATCTAGCGATGAGCACTGCCCCCCACCTCGCAGTCAGTACTAAAACAGACCAAAGTAATCACTGGTGAGCTTTGGGGAGCGCTGGAGATTAGGCCATGGGAGTGATCCTTTGAAGAGTCTGAACACTACAGCTGACATCTACAACAACCATCAGGGAAATCCAGGGGTTCGTCTTCTCTGCAAGAGCAATGAACATTTCAGGCAACAAAGCAGTCAGAAGAGATAATTAAAGAAGACTTACTGAATAATTTATTTTGTGAAAATGGAGTTTAGTGTTTGGTGTTGCTTATTTAAGGAAAATGTCAGCACTTCAATTGAAGAAGTTGTTTTCTGAAGATACAGAGACGTGCAAAACACTGAAATATTAAGAAGTGCATTAGAAAACAGTGATTACATTTTAGGATTGTTGAAAAAAAAAAGTCATGACAGGTCTGCTGTATTTTATAGCCATTCTGCCCAAGACAAATATTTGTCAGTACAGTAACCCTGCTCAATACATTTTCTATAACATGCAGAAACTTTAACAGGCTAATTATAAAATCAGAATTGATTTCTCTAGAAAGCTCTATTTTGGACTTGGCTGTTGTTCTCCTACCATGCAACGGGCATGGCTCTCCGCAAATATTTAGATTATATTTGACCAAGGCTAAATTGTCAGACAACATTATGGTCACCTCACAAACAGGCACACAGATAAGGCAGAGATGCTTAATGTTTTTCTTTGTCTCTGTCTTCATCACTGATGACAAGCTAAGAGGGTCCAGTGCCCTGAGCTGGATGACCATGGCTGTGAGAATAATAAACTCCCAGTGAGTCCTGAACTTGGGCAGGATCTGCTGCTCCAGCTCAGGCCATGGTGTACGGGTGCAAACCAATAGGTGTGAGGGTCTGGAGCAGAGAGCAGTCCCCAGCAAAGTGTTTCTCCTCCCATTTTAGTTCCATTACAAGAGACAGTGGGTGCTGGAGCAGTTGACATTTGCTCACTTTATCTAAAAAAGAGAGATCACTGCAAAATACAGGAGAGAGATCAACATCACCTAACTTCCCATGCCTACATTGTAGACACTACACCTAAATTTTTTACAATTAGGCATTTAAGATTAGCATTCACACCTATGTCACAGTCTTGGGCAGAAATAATCCCTGTAAAAGTCTAAAATAATCCTTGTGAATCTGACTCTGGAAATTCCAATGTCTGTGCACTGATGGAACAGAAATGCAAGCAACTATTTCCAACAGGAACCTCAATATGTGCCTGCAGCTAAGCATGACAAATGCCAGCCAGGATGTGATGGGGTTTATTAGCCAGCCTCTCTAGAAGGCTAAAACAGATTTAATGTTTACTGTAGCAGGAGAAAAGGAGACTATAGCCTTGTGCTGATGTTTGTGCCAATTTGAAACTGTTTTTCGCCCCCACCCCAGAAAAAGACTTGCAAGGTCTGACCAAGGAATTAGCAGAACACTAAGTTGGTAAAGGTGAGGCACTGGCTGAAATTGAGAGGTTTTGGAGGTGGAAGAAAGAATAATAAATTATCACATTACTATCAAAATAATCTCAGTTTCTCTCCAGCAGGCAACAAAAAGTCAGCAGAAAAGGATGTCAGGAAAAGAGGCGGAGGGAGATGGAAGAGCTTCCATCTTCAGCTCCACCAGACACCATTTCCCTGATTAAAGGAGGCCTTCCTAGGCCATCAGGCAAAACACAGTCCTGGCTACATGAGTCCATGGCATTTCCAATGACACTGGCTAGGCAGAAATCCTCTTCCCAGTATCATGAGGTCAGGATCACAGGACCCTTTCAGCTCTTCACTGCTCCTTTAGGCAGAGGACCAGGATGGACCAGGGCTATACATCAGTTTTCAAAATGAGCTATCATACCTTTGAGGGAAAAGGAGATCATCTTTTACAGCACAACAGCTACAGATAGGAACTTACATTAAATAATACTCTCAAGAATAGTGAGGGGGGGAAAGGTTAGTTCAAGATTATGAGCAGCAGATAAACACCTTTTGTCAGATGAGAAACTGATTTTCTCCCTTTATATCCATGAATATCATGCTAATAGGAAAGGAAATGTGATGCCATGGAATAAGGCATCTTCCCGTCATGTCTAATTACGTATACCTAAAATGAAGCTTCCTAATTTGGTCTGGGCTTTTTTTCTTTTTGCTTTTGTTTTGCTGGGAGAATTATCACATGAATTATCATTGCTTGTCACTCTGAAAACAGAAACTTAGCAATTTCAATTGTAGCTGAGTATTAGAATAAAATCTGACAAAACATGTGGTTCTTGTAAAGTACACCGATTCCTTTAGCTGAAGATTTTTTTTTCTGGAACATGTAGTCTGATAGTAGTATTTGTATTTATTGTAGAATAAACTCAGCAATGAATGGCATAAAATGAACAGAAGAGTGTAGTCACAAAGCAGTCAGTCACACATTTTACTCATTTGTACACTGTTTATCTTCTGGTATATGTCACAAGAAGTAATCATTTAAATAAACAACTTCTTTAGTAGGTAATAAAATGTTATTGAGTTTCCAGTCTCACAGCATGTGCTATGGCTATAAATCAGATTATTCTAAACTTGTACTGATTTGCAGCACTGGGAGGCATTTTAGAAATGCCACAACTGAAAGGGAGGTGCTGGATTTTTGTTTCTCTGTAGTGTCTGTCTCTGCAGCAATCCTGAGAAGGCCACGGGTGTTTGGAAACGTGCCCTTGCCTTTCCAGCTACATCAGCTGTTACAATTTGCAACGTTACCTCTCCTGCAAACATTGCCTAACTTTTATATTGCCCAATTTTTTAAATGAGTGTAAACCGCTTTCAGATGTCAGTTATGGTTATTGCTGGAAGCACTGTGCTGTAAATTACCAAATGCAGCACACTGAGAAAATCTGCCAAGAGGTGACACAAAAATTACTTCAATCAACACTGGCATCCCAGATGCAGAAGAACAAAGCAACAAAAAGAGCATTTGGTCCATCTCTCCAATTAGAGATGATAGCCTACAACTGGCCCCACTACCCTCTGCTTCTGGGCTCCTTGAGAAAGAAAAGGTTGAAGCCAGCTACCCCTTTTTACTGATCTCTATACTACAGTCTTCTCTTTTGAAGAAGATGATGGCACCCATGAGGAAAATAGGGGTGTTCCTGATCCTGAAAGACTAAGCTGGCCAGTAACTTCCTTTCTTGAATCTCTCTGTCTTCAGCTCATATCCTCTACCACACAGAGTGTGTGCTGTCCCAGGAATGTGAGAAGGACTGGATGCCTTGGGAAAAGGATTTCACAGCGCTCTAGGATGCATGAAACCTTCCTGACAGCTCAGCAGATGCATCAGGGTGATTAATGTTGCATGCTGCCACCTGAGAACATCTGCAGAGGGACAGGGAGATGCCTCGTCTGTCCCTTTCACACAAATACCACATAGACAAGGAAGAGGTTAGTGTCTTTTGGACAATTCTTTATGCAAGGGGATGTCCCATACCAATCCTATAAAGACCTCTCTAGAAAAAGCTTTGCCTTAAAAATTGTATATTAACTTCCCTCTGATTCTAGCTCACAGCATGCCTGAGAATCTTACATAGCAAGTGACCCAAGCAAGGAGAACACAGCACCAGTTCAGAGTAAAGTTGGGCAAAGCAGTTACACAAAAATCTAACTTCTCACATATTCACTGGGTAAATTATTATGAAATTCCTGTTCATCCCCTCATATTTTCTGCCCCTTATATTTGAAATGAGGCAGTGTTACTCAGTATTTTATCAAATCCCAATTCTTTCTATGCAACAAACAAGGAATTTTAAAACTGTTTCAAAATAGCACTGGACACTCACCAAAACATAAGGATTCCAAAGTTTGGCATGAGACCATACAGTCTACTTTTAACAACACTTGAAACAAGTGAGAAATGCTGCTTGGAAGCTGTTAGCACGCAGCTAAACTCTCATCTCTGCACAGGGCTCAGGAGAGCACTGTTTAGGACATCATGGTTTGGAGGCACCTATGCGGAGCTGGCCCTGTGCAAACACACTCAGTCCAGTGTACCTGGGATAAAATCTCTTAGAGGGTCTCAGCACAGATTTTTCCATTAGTCTTTCAAGAGAGAGGACTGGATCACCCCTGCTATGAACAGAGGCTGAGAGAGCTGGGCTTGTTCAGCCTGGGGAAGAGAAGGTTCTGGGGACACCCTACAGCATCCTTTCAGTACCTAAAGGGGGCCTACAAGAAAGAGAGGCTTTTTACAAGGACATGTGTTGACAGGACAAGAGGGAACAGCTTTAAACTGAAATCCATTATACATGATGGGGGCCTGTTCTCCTGGAGATGGCTAAACACCTGCCTGCCTGTGGGCAGCAGTGAATTAATTCTTTGTTCCTAGCTTTTGCTCTTCCAATTCTCTCCCTGATCCCACTGGTGGGAGACTGAGTGAGTGGCTGTCTGGGGTTAAACACCACAGCACTCCAAGTGATTACGAGCTGACAGTGTTCTGCTTTCTCCATTATGGGCCTTGGTCAAGTTCAACAACAACTGCATCAGAGGCTTCTTGTAAATTCAGGGTTGCTCCAGGAATAGAAACAACAGAAATCATGGAGCAAAAGACACAATTTCAGAAAGAATGAAGAATGTACCAGGCAAAGAAGACAAGCGAGGGAATGACATGTGGTAGATGTTGGCCATGTGGCTCACTCTCAGGTACACCAGAGGTGCCAGTAGAAGGTCTATAGTAAAACTGCTAGCTCTATTAGCTCTACTAACCTAGATGAATCCCCAGTATTCTCTTGGGAGGTCATCAATCTTTGGAAACTGTGCAGAGGCTGGAAAGAGGAGATATCAACACCAGACAAATAAGACTCATTGCCTTGAAAACTATGAGTACTGGTTTGGGGACCTGTAAAAATTTTATCCTAATCTCTGGGGAAATCCCTGTTTTAATAATGATTTAAACTAAAGCTTTATTACCTGGGAAATTGCTTCTCCTTCTCAGACCAAGATTTTTTCTTAATGTCATTTTACTGCTGTCTTGCTGACACAGGAACTTGGCTTTTTTTTTAATTCCCATTTCATGCTATAATCCTTATTTACAATTGTATTATTATTATTATTACTACTTATCTGTGTCATTATTGTTAAAGTAGAAAATGAAAAACTTTATTAAGAAAATTACAGTAATAAAACTTGTACATGAAATGGAAGACTTTTAACAATTCACTGCACTTCCATATGCAATCTGTTGCCATAGTTTATATGAGCAGAGAATGACAACAGGCATCTAACTTTCCTGGAAACATTAGCCATGAACTATAAGCTGCTGAAAGTTTTCAGAAACCAGAAAGGGGAAGGCTATCTTTTCTTATACCTCACATCTGTTTCTTGAAACTGAGGTTCAACTCTGTCAGGGCCACACTGTAACTTTTTTTCAGTCTAAGCCCAGTCTCATTCTTCAGGCAGTCCCATTACATTTATTTATGGAGTAATGTCTTTTTGAATGCACTGTTGGCAGGATCTGACTCTGCATAGATAAATAAGTTGCCCCATACAGCTTCAAATGTCACTGTCACACAATGGAAAACATCCCAGGTTAGAGAGATGTACTATGACAAACACATCAAGAACTTTTACTCCCCTTCTGCTGATTGATTGAATAATTATACCCATGAAATGGGATGATTTACACAACTGCATTGCCTCTTGGCTAGAATAAGCCTTTGCCAGTCAGATGGTCCTGAAGGATGTCTGCTTGTGGAATAAATCTGATGTAATTTGATACACAGCATGACACACAATCAAGATGAAATGATCCTTAGATAATTCTTCCATGTGCAATCATTTCAGGAAGACAATTTTAAAAATGATATTTTCTTTTTTATTAAGTTCTTCAGACTATTTTTTCAGATAATGAACAATTACATCAGGAGAAGAAGATATTGTCAAGTTAATATTTTATTAATTCTTTACCTGAGGCCAGTATCCTAAAGCAGAAGAGACAGCTCTCACTGAAATACCCAATACTGAAGGCCTTTCCCAGTCTAGACTTCCACAGTGCCTCCTTATTATTACAAATGCCAATCTCCCACTTTTAACAGTCCCAGCCTGGTTATGCCAGTGTTTCACTTGTTTGTTTCTCCCTTTTTCTTCCTCAATCATACTCCTCCATTATTGCTTCCCTCTCAAAAAACAATAGTAAAGGGATGCCTCAGGATTGGCGAGCATGAATATAAACACATAACAGCATTTTAAAAACATATGAGTCTTTTCAGTCTCAGTCAAAGCATCGTGCCTGCTCAGCAATAGGGATAATGCATGTCCAGGACTGAGCTGTTGAGCTACCAGTGGAACATACTCCAGCCTGATCAATCAAATGTTCCGCTTCCCCAGCAGTGATTAGGATGAAACAGTACTGAGAAAAAGCCCAGTCCCTGTGCCGCCAAATTTGTATGCTTAAAAAAAGCACAGGTTTTTGCTTCATGTCTAGACTTTTTTTCTGAAGTAAAGGCACATTGATGTCATTGTTGCCAGGAGTAAAAAACTTCCATGTGACATTCAGAAACTGGTTCCGGAACAATTTAATTTCATGTTTTACGGCATGCTTCTTCCAAAAAAGCTCTTCATGGAGGTGGGATTAGTGATTAAGAGATGTGGAGGGTGGAACACATATGTCTGTGAAAACTGGAAATAATGTGATTATGCTAAGCAGAAGGTATTCTGGGCATCAGTGGTTTGCAAAGATATAAGGAAATGTGCCCCAAGCATAGAATATCTTCTCTGCAAAATAAAGCATGATATTCAGAGAAGGCTGGGATAAAGAGGCATTTTATGGGCAAGCAGAGGAAAATCAACTGTCGCTTTATATAAAACACCTTCCCTTTGTTCTGCTCTTTTAATCTCCACCATAATGAAACAATTATAAGAAATTTATAATTCTGAAGAATTGTTAGTCCATATTTTTCTTCATTGGAAAAAAAAAAGAAAGGAAACAAAAAAAATATATAGCACAAGCAGATAATAATTTGATCAATGAATAAGAATTATATTGGGCATGAATATTATCAGTTGCTAGTCATTCTAATACTCCGCTATCAGGTCTAGTTCTGTGAAGAGATTGTTCCTTAGAGGATATAAGAAATCCCAAAATATTTTTCCAAGTCCATGAAATGTCACTGTTTTGATGTTACAATTTGACAGGTTTCATGAAGCATGAACTCAGCCAGAAGGGCAAACAGTTTGTGATGCCAATAATTCTGATTGCTTCAGAAAATACCTTCACCCAGACCAGTACACAAGGGTTTCCCCAGGAAGGCAAATCATGTCTTTTTTATCATTACACACATGATCACAACTGGCTTTTGCTTATGCCTGTTGCTTACCTTGTTCTCAACCACTCCACAAGTCCTGCAAGCATAACTTACATCCTATACAGTGACACATTACTGCATTTTAGTGCTGTAGCATGGTGGTCTGTTGTGACACATCAGCAGAGCAAAAAGTAGGACAGGTCATTTGCAAGGTAATATGGCTTTTAAGAAACCAAGCTGTTGAAATTATTTCACTTCATGGTGCCTCTAAATGCCATAGTTACCTTTCATGGCTTACACAAGCAATCCCTCTCACAGTGCTCCAAGGCATTTCTGCACAGTGGAGACAACTCCAAGCACAAAGCAAACATTCAGTGATTCATAATGTTTTGTCTTCAGAAAACAGACAAAAATATCTCTTCACCTTGGCCACAGGATGACCAAGCACACAAATGAACAAACTCTATCTACTGGTTTGGTTTTAAAGCCAGAGTCAAAGCAACTACAGGAGACAAGATATTCCCAAATGATAGAAATTTGCACCTAGGTAACTCTAACAGCAAACAGCTGTACAGATGTGAGTGTGCTTATTTGTGATGTTTTATTCCACTACAGAATTTATAGCATTCAAAACTGTGTTCCAGATGTATTTGATTCTGAGAAGAACATACCCACCCTTTCTTTGCACAGCAACACTTGTAGAACTGTTGCTCAGTAATGCATAAATTTCACACATGCAGAATCCCACACATGCAACAGCAGAAATAACCTGCATTATCTGCACTGGCAAGAGTTTGCCTTCAGAAAAAGAAAACAACTTACCCAAGCACTTGTGCACAAAGTATAGAAGACAGCTACAAGGTGTTTCTTAAGACAGTGTGCTTACTAGTTCCTAGTTATTCTGAGTTGCTTATTAAAAACTTGTTTAACCAAAAATATTTGTCATTCTTTTTTATAAGAAGAATTACAAATATGGCTGTCTACTGGAGATGTGGTACAATAGAGAATTCTGAATATTTTCTTTCTTGAGAAGATAAAATTAGGCAATTAGACCAAACTACACTAGAACAACTGAAAAGCTGAGTAATTTTCATAACACAATTGATTTCTTACCACATGGTGCCATTTTAGGGATTAGAACAACTCACCAGGGTAATATCAAACTTGATTAGAAGTCAAGGGACCTGATTGTTATCTCCATTAAGCCAGACAAAACATAATTGACACCAGCAACTCTCAATTTTCACCAGTGTAACTAAAAGGAAAGTCAAGCACCTTATCTTTCACTTGGGTAAGTCATTTTTATATCTTTGAGTGATTAATAGTGATTGTTTCAACTCCCTTGAAAATATCAAAGACAGCGTCTCTGGTATTTTCACAGCTAGGTGTGCTGATATTACATGGGTCTGAGTGCCTTCATATAAAGAACAATTCACACAGCAAACAAAAGGAATATCTTATGCAAACTTGGAGAAAACCTTTAACATGCTCAGCATGCCAAGACCCTTGCCCCTCCACAAGTAAACATATAAAGATAATGGGACAAAATTTTCCAGATACTGAGGTACCCAGGGGAGGAAGTAAGATCTGGGAAGCTTTTCAAAATCTCCCAAGATAGATGTCACAAATCACAGTCAACAGATACTGCAGGGCTGGATTCATCTGAACTCAGACATCTACACTGCAGGTAAATATGCACAAGGTTGTTGGCTAAACTACTTCTGTCCATAGTGGTTAAAACAGTAACTTAGTAACAGAAGGATTTATCTCATCTTAGATAAAAACAGTCATATATATGAATGTGTCCCCAAAATTATTTCTCCTCTTGGGATGGAAGAGAGGGACTTCAACCAGAAGCCTCAGAATTGTATTTAAACTTGAAAACAGAAGGAGCCAGCATCAATTGAAACGTGGATGAGGTATAATATGCATTGAGGATGAGGTAATCTGGGGTTATTCACCTCTGCTGGTGAGGTGCTGCAAAGAATGCTTGCAGAGCAGATGTTCCCTGTAGAAGTAATGAGTGTCCATAAAAAAACAAACAGCATGTCATTACTTCTCAGCCTGTCTTCCAATTTTCTTTGCTCACCACTAATATACCTGCCAGCCTACCTTCTCCATTTTCTATAACCTAATTTTCCTTTTTATTCTAGTTTATTTTTATCATTTACTGAGTATCACAAGTGAAAGGTAGGTAACAAATTTATTTACCTATATGAATATACCTTTATAACTTCAAACATTGACAGATTATTTGATTAAAAGACAAACTTTCATGAAAAACTTAGTCTAAATTTATACTCTGTAAGAGTAAAACAAATGTTTATACAATTTTAATTATGTTTCAGTCAAGGCTTTCTCTAAACAAATAAACATCTATAATTCACACCTTGGAGAGGTTGAATACCACTTGAAACGATGACTATAAACTAAAGTAAAACTGTTTAGCCAATTTTCCTTCTCTGTGCTGAGTGAGCCCCCAGAAGGAAAACCACCTGCACAAGAAATCCAGAATGATTCAGTTTTTCCAATGAGAAGCTCCATGGGAAGTAGCTCTGCTGTTCCAGGCAGTTTGAAGCCAGCAGCATCCAAGGGCCCAGCAGAGCAAAGTCCCAGTTCTGAAAGCAACAAGCTATGCCGTCCATTGCACAACCAAAAACCCCAGCTTTGGTCCTGCACTGAGCACAGGCCAGGCCCCTTTGGCTGCTGAAGCCGAATTTCTCTGCAGTAGGTGACATGTCCAGGCATGTCAGAATCCTCCTAAGAAATAATAATGGTAAAAGGGTAAGTATTTCAGGCATCAGCCTATGGAAAATGGACCTAAGAGACACCTGTGTGACACTTTCATTATGTCCTTGTCCTCTGCAGCTTATGGCTTGGCAGAGGGGGTAGGTGTCTTCCATGTAATTTTTGTCCTTCTTGAATAAAATATGCCCAATATATGACTGTTACATAGAAAAAGAAGAATAAAGAAAATCACATTTCAATCAAGATATTAGCAGCTAAAAAAGCCACTACAGCAACTGGAAGCCATGAAGATTTAATCTGCCCTGACCATGCTCTGTCCTTCCACTTCTGCTGCTGATTAGACATCAGAGGCACCATCTTCACAGAATAACAGAATGAAATCTCACAGGAAGTCATATTGCTTCTCCCATAGGAACAGACAGAAATTTTCTCCAGAACCATGACTCCCCACTGGTTAATTATATCTCACTAGTGAGGCACAATAGCAGAACTTTTAACTTCTTTTATCATATCTCTCCTGGCCAAACTGGCTGTGAACCATGCCCCAAAAATCAGCAGCACCAGAAAGCAGGAGGAATGGACACCTAGGTGATCCTGGACTGAATGAGCCATCCCAACCAAATTTCCACACATGCTATGACACCGAGCAGGAAACCTTCATGCTGGCAAGTTCAGGAGCAAAACTCCCTATTTTGTCAGCTGGCTTTCATTTCTGATGCCACAGTGATGATTGCACTTGGTACAGCAGTGGCACTTCTGCTGTCACATGCTGCTGTTGCTAGCATAGTAACCCACAATAAGTGTGAGGCTAGAAAATCTCCTGAGCTGTGCAGTTCAACAAAACAGCAGGTCCTTTGGATAGCATCTATGCCTGTAAGTGAACAATTTCAGTAATGGTTTTGCCAGTCCTTCCTGGAAGCAGTACTAATGGGCCACAAATAACAAAATGAAGTTCAGCTGCTAAAAGAAGAACACGACAAACTGTTGAAGGAAGGGAAGGGAAATTATTGTCATAAAACATTTGTATGGCCTTGTGAATTCTGCACTGTACAGAACAGAGATCACACCTTGCCCTGCCCTAAACTTCTTGCTGTTGCTAAGACAAACTCCATCAATGTAAAGGAAGCGATGCAGACCCCAGTGGCGAGAGCTCCAAAGGGGATGGATTGGCTACTAGGCTTTGCTAGAAGACAGAAAGTGTGTTGGTGCAAAGGGCAGGATGGCTGCTGTGGCTCTGGAAGACTGTCTGACACAGGAACTCAACCAAGTGCAAAGACAATGGGGATAGAGTGGGAATATCCCAACAAACAGCAGGGGCTCCTTGTTCCCAGAAATGCCACCGTGTTCTTGACTGAGTCAGGCTCTAGGGAACACCACTGGAGCTCCTAGGAGCACCACCAGGAATTCCAACAGCAACATCTCCTACCCAGACCAACTATCGCTTCTCATTTCTGCCAGGTGTATCCCAGCAGCAATGTACCTGCCTAGGTTGGGAGTTACTGAGCCTTTAGGGAAAGCTTTTCCCTCCAGCACTGGGCTTGAAGCCTTGTCCCAGGGTAAGACAAAAATGACACGTAGCAAGCACATGCAGATAAAGGAAATCACAAAGTAGTTCATAGTATCAGTTCATGAAACCTATCTGGAAAGCCCTTTGCAGGAACAAAATCCAATGCCATGAAAGGATCCACAATCTGGCTCTCCCCATCAGTTTATTGTAGATGTTTCACACCACATATGCATAGAAGCTCTCCTTTACTGGATGCTGGACTATTTGCAGGCCATCCTTCACAGAATATTACTTGGATTATCTATCTGAAAGTCAAAATGTGGACTCTACAGTGTATCACAGGAAATTGCATCAGTGAAGTTAATAATTTAATGTTTTCTGGAGGAAAATATCATTATTCTTGAGGGAAGCCCACAGAAATGCATACCTGACAGAGCTCATCTAGACTGCCTTAGGATGCTTCAGTGCTTCACATTAACACCACTGACTGGCCTTCCTATACCAAATTTATGATTTTAGGTATAGAACAAAAAGAAATTTAAGATTAGCAAACAGAACACGTTACAAGAAGGCAAACCTCTATAACTTATCCTCTCAGGCATTCACAGCCTAAAGCAATGAAAGGAAGTACTAAGGGAGTGAAATCTGACAGCTTGTTTACATTGTGAGGTTCATATGAATCCATATCTTTGCACAGATTAAAAAAAAATACTCTGTCTCTTAAAAGAACTCTTCCCAACAACAAAATACAAATCAAGCAATTGTCTCTTCTCTACCACCACTTTGAAAGACACTTAGGAAAGGTTTTCATTTCTCTTCCAGAGATCTCTGTCGATGCACCTTTGTGGGAAGAGACTTCCAGCAGCACATACTTTCTTAGGTCCTACCACTGAGGTGACTGGTAGGTACCTGCTGTGCTTGCTTGCATTACACCACCTCCATCACAGTGCTACTCATTCCTCCTAGGAATTTCTCCTATTTTACTACAGCATCTCTAACACAGCATCAAAAACTTGTACACTAATACCAGGATTGAGACAGACATGACAGACACATGTCTAATTTGTATGTTCTAGGGTTTAAGACTTCCTATTCTTCCCCCTGCTCACATATTTCACATGGCTCAATTAAATGGCAGAATGGGACATAGCCAAATGTTCCTTTCTCATTGAAAAAGAGACAGCTATTTAAAGTATGTTGTTATACTAGCCACATTTCATCACAGAAAATGAATACCTATAATTACAATATCTGTGATTATACAATGTCAAACATAGAAAAAATAAGCACTCCAACATTTTGAGGAAAAAATTGTAACCTGTATTATCCACATTCAGGCCAAAAATTCTGGATCTTGTCCCAGCTTCAGAAATAAAATATATCCAGCAGTAATTGAAAAACAAATTAATTTGATTATAATCTTCCCACACTCTAGCTTTTGCATTCCTCAGCTATGTGGCAAACAGACGGAAAAATCCCATTACATGCACCAGGAGACAAATTTTTAAGGTATCTCTGCAAACATCAGTTATCTTTACACTTAGATATTTCTGGCCTTGGAGCTTGAGCCCTATTGCATTACATCTGTGAAATATTTGGCCATTCATTCATAATGCATTTTGACAGTGGCAGTGGAGTCACTGATCAAAAATACTGCTGGGCTTGTGGGTTTGCCTTCACATTCAGATGGTGGCAGCCCTGGCTTCCTTTTCACCTGATGTCATTTGTGAGGGTTTGAAAGTTTGTCCACGAGGAGCTGAGCAGCTGGAGGCAGTGGTGGGGACACACACCTGGAGTGAGCCAGAGCCTGGCAGAAGGCTATACATAATGCCATACAAGGCCATACATATAAGTTATGTATAATGCCAAAAATCCCCTCCAACACCTGAGAGGGTGCAGAGGCCATCCCAGCTCACAGCACCTCCCTAACACCAAACTTGGGCAGATACAACCCTCCTGTAACAATCCAGGCAGAAATGAGAAGGGATAATTGGTCTAAGGAAGAGGTGTTGCTGCTGGACCTCCTGATGAGGGAGCTCCCAGTAACATTCCTCAGGGCATGAGTCAGCCAAGAAAACAGTGGCATTTCTGGGAACCAGGAGCCCCCTATTACTTGTTGGGATATTCACACTATTTTCTCCAGATCATGCTCTGTCTTCTTGTAGCTTGTGGGGCTTTGATGGGCAGGTGTGGAACACAGGTTGTGAGAGAACTGTGCTATCATTTGCCCTCAGCTAGAAACCACAGGTTTCCCTCTCACTGAATGATATGAAATTCTGTCAATTGACTCTTTCTCCATAAGTTACCAAGATGCCTTTATATTACTTGTATATAGCCCTATTGATTTTTTTCAGTACTTAAATGCTCCAAGAAAATCAATGTTTCAGCAAATAGAGTGAAGCAGAAGTATCACAGAATCCCATTTGCCATTCCAGTATCAGAGATCATGGTTAATTTAAAGGAAATAACTTGTAAGATGTGGGATGATGGATTTAGAGAAAAACTGCAGAAGACACAGAAAATGGGTGAGTGGAGAGGCACGAAATTAAAAACAAAAGAGAAAAAGATACACTGAAGATAAAGACAGCGGCTGTGGATACCACTTAGTTAATTTTAGCAATCCTAAACTTAGTTGTCTACTCCAAGATAATAATTTTAGCTCTCTGCATGTAGTGAATAGAGAGCAGGAGCCATCTCCACAGAGAATTCAGCCTAAGGCAGGACAATGCATCACACATTTCTTCACCTATCCCAAAGTCTACACTCAGAGGGGATGTGTAACTTTTGTGTTTTAACAGCACTGGAGTTGATAAAGATCATGCATCATTTTGAGTGTTGTACCTATTTAATAGAAGGCCCTCTAACTCAACATTTTTTTGTTTTGAAGATAAGAACGATTTGGTTTTCTTGGAAAAAACTGACATTTCTTTGTGTCAGAGGAAAGATTTCCTTATAATTGCTTATGAGCAGGTCCTGGTCTGAATATTCAAATAATTTATGAGCACAAAACCTATTTATTTGTTGTATTTTATTAATAATGGGCCAAACTTATCACTAGTACGTTCTCATGTATTGCCATTCACTTCTAAGTTGCTACATATGCTTACACAGCAGAGAATTAGGCCAGCTACAGTCAAATGCTTCATTACTAGTCAGGTCAGACAATAAATCAGGTCTTCTGTTTGCAAAATACTGCAATTTGTGTCTAATGACTGGAAGAATTGGTATATAAAGTAATTATCAAAACTGGAAAGCAATTATCTCCTAGATGTGCAAAACCTCATCTGAAATTTGAACTTCAAAAGAGAAAAAAGGATGGCAGGTGTAAAGGCTTTCTGCCTACCACTTCCTTCTCACACATACCAAGAGTTTTGGCATATTTTATACACAAGGACATTCCATTGCCCCAAGACTCCGAAGATTTCTGACACCTACCAACCACTCTGAATTTCCTCAGTGACTTTGTCAACTTTTATACACAACCAGTTTGCTAAGTTACCATCCTTTCTGCATTGCTCATGACACATGTTGTCAAAAAGATAAGAAACATGATCCTATCTACAGCTTCTAATTAATACACAAGTGTTCTAAATAATTTGCCTAAAGTGTCAGTTTCAAAAAAAATCTAATTAGCTGTCTCCTCTCTGTATTTTAAGTGATGAGTCTACTGCACATATCTGCAGGTGACCTATTATTTCCCACAAAACAATCACAGCCCAAAGGAAGCCCCCAAAGACAAACCACACATGGGATGTCTAGTCCAGCTGTTTCAGAATTAGAACAAACACCCCAGACTGAGATTTTTTGACTGTGAAAGAGGTGAGCTTTCACAATTTTACCCAAGTTTGTTTCCCTCACATTCCCAGAAATCCCTTATTCACTGCTGAGATACAGCACACAAACTTCCAGAAAGAGGAGCCTTCCCTCATGGGAAGTTAGGTGTGGGATCAGAAGTTGGTTCATAACAGAGCCCTAGTTTCAATTTCAACACAAGTGTCTGTTTCTTATGAAATGACTAATATTAATCACCTAAAGCTAGTTGGCTGAAGTGGGGTAAGAACACTTAGATGTTTAAAAATATTTTTATTTTACAATCTCTTCTTTAGTTTGTACATCCGACAAAGAGCAGAGGATGCAGAAAGCTTGCTGAAAAATATGGATTACTGCCCTACCAGTGCAAGTCCAAAAAACAAAGCATGGGCTGCACATAAACTGGGTATCATATGCTCCTTTACAGTTATAAGGCAGTGTAATTTCTGGAGGTACTCATTAGACTATGTGGAATCAAGTTGCTGTCTGCAAGGTGCACCTTGCACGCCTCCTGTATTACTTACTATTTCGTTTCTGCTGAAGATGCTCCTTGGGGAAGACTCTTGCTCTGTTCATCAGAAGCCTTCAAAAGACATCAAAATGGGGAAAAGAAAAAAAGACAATTCACTCTAGGTCAATAGGAAAGTTCTTTGAATTATAGAATAACTATTAAAATGTCAGTATGGTTTTTTCACACAAGCACCAGTCTAGATTACATTTGAACTACCTGTTCTATAGATTTCTATTTTCTAGCATAGATTTCTATTTATTTCATTGCCTGAGTTGCAGCTTGCACTTCTGCACAAGCTTTGGGCCAATGCAGTGCTGGGAGAACTGAACAGTCTGTGAGCAGCTTTCAGACATGAATGTAGTGCTTCTGTGGCAGGATGAAGTTCTGGGATTTAAAAGTCAGAGAAAATGAAATTTTCAGCTCAGAGGAGGAGTGACTCCAAAACACTACAAGATGCAATCTTTAAGATAGTGATCTCTTGACAGTTTAAGTGCTGTGTGCCATAGAGTGTGGGGGTAAATAACAGTTTCTAATTTCTCAGAATTGTTTTGATGGGGGAATTACACATTCTTTGGAAATTCTAGCGGCCATGAAAATCTTTGTATAACCTTACTTAGGACAGTATGGAGAAAAAGCAATATTAGATTAAATACTCATAAAATATTCTAAGAGCATAATAAATAAAGTAACCTCTTAAACTGCTATCTATTTGGTATACTTTTCTTTACTCATTTGTTTAGAGTACAAGTAGTGATGAAAATTGACTATTTCTTCAAAAGAGCATTCTGAAAACTTAACAAATGAAAAGTTATATTTTAGTATGCAGTTAGATGTTTTCACTCTTTATCTTACTATTTGCAGTTAGATTTCTTTACTACATACTCTTCCTGAATCTTGCTAAATAAATATTCATGCTCAAGACAGGGGTGAGAGGAGGCACATATTTGATTGATATCCCAGAAGAATGAGATTTTGGCTGTGAAAATGTGATTAGATTGATCTCTCCCCATCCAGGAAAAAAAATGCATTTATAAATCAAAGTTACTATATAATTTGCTTACAGGTATCCAATGGAAAAACAATCCTCATTGTCAGTTATATATTTCCATTTATATTTTAAAAACTATTGATTCTGAGGGATGAGGAGAGTATTTCTCTGTGCTTCATTATTCCAGGTGACACATGACAAATTATGTTTTTCCATGAACTTTCATAGAGTCTCTTTCAGAGAAGACTCCTCCTTCAGTGCTCAGCTGTTAATCCAGTTTTTTTACTGGAAGAAATGCTATAGCAGAAGATGAAAAAAGTGCCTATGAGCATGTTAATCACGGAGTGATTGATGCTGCCATTACAAGGAAAGGTTAGATAGCATCCTCAGCAGTTTTCACCACTATTTACAACACGGTGCCAGTCATCCAAACTAAGGACTGATCAATGCACAGACTTCAAATTAATTTAATAAAAGTCCTCTGAATGTAATGGCAAGTCTGATAGCATTAATCTATTTTTATTTCCCCTCCCTCTTTCAGCACATTGCTGATGTCTGAAGACATCTGAAACTTATGAGACTTTAGAAAGAGATTGAGTCATTAGAGATTGTCCAAAGGAGGGCAGTGAAGATGGCGAAGGGTCTGGAGGGGAAACCACATGAGGAGCTGCTGAGGTCACTTGGTCTGCTCAGCCTGGAGGAGACTGAGGGGAGACCTCATTGCAGTCAGCAAGTTCCTCATGAGGGGAAGAGAGAGGGGAGGCACTGATGTCTTCTCTCTGGTGCCAGTGACAGGACCAGAGGGAATGGCCTGAAGTTGTGTGAGAGGAGGTTTAGGTTGGTTATTAGGAATAGGTTCTTCATCCAGAGGGTGGCTGGGCACTGGAACAGCTCCCCAGGGAAGTGGTCACAGCACCAGCCTGACAGAGCTCAAGAAGTGCTTGAACAACACTCTCAGGTCCATGATGTGGCTCTTGAGGATGGTTCTGTGCAGGGCCAGGAGCTGGACTCGATGATCCTTGTGGGTCCCTTTAAACTTGACATATTCTGTGACTCATGGTCAGACTACCAAAGACAGCTTCTCGCTCTGGCTCCCTACACACATCCTTTCTCATACTGGCATCAGCCACTACGAAACCCACCTAAGAAAGCAGACAAAAAGGCAGTAGCCAATATAACAAAACAGGAAAAAATTTAAATTATCACCTCTACAATTTCTTCTGTGAAATAGTTTCACAGAATTCTTTCCTGCTGCATTGTTAACATGACTACATGTATCTTTACTGGAAAATATGTGAATTCTGGAATGTGGGTACACTACTAATGGAAGCACTATTGTGATATGAATTGAAAAAGACAAAATTTTTAGAACTTCTCTGAATGCACTTATCTTCATAAAATACTTGAAAGTAAATATATCCATTGAATCAAAGAGCAAGTAACTACTTCTACATACTATACCTTCTTTAATAATTTGTTTGATTTCCATATATCTTTTTATTGTCACCTGTAAAAAATAATCACACCTGAATAGTAAGAAAAGAAAGAATTAAAGAAATTATCATTCTAATAAAATTATCTTCTTTCAAGTCCAGGATTGCATAGTTTATTTTCTTTATGCTAATTTATTCAACAATTAGAAGGATCAGTATTAACTTACCAGTATTTTAGTTCCTTTAAGTGATTTAACTGATATAACTAAGCACTGCTTCTTTTTATTAGACAGTATAACAAAACTGTTCTGCAGCAATGTAGATCTTAAATATACCAGGGCAGCGGGTGTCCCTTTCCATCTCCATTACTGATTTTATTAACATCAGTGTAATTGCTCTGAAGCAATAACCCATGACCAGAGTTTTACCAGTTACATTTCTTTCCAGTATTGAACACATGATTTTCTAGTTAGCTGAAGACAAACCTCCTTGTTCTCTAGCCCATCTTTTCCAGGTTAGTCCAACTATTTTCTTGAATAACACTTTTAAAACTAAACCAGCCAAGCTGCTACCTGATAAGTAATCTTTTGTGGTCATTTAGAAGGCCATAACTGAGTACTACTGTGGTCTGAAAATGCTTTCCTTTCCTTAGCTCTTCAAAGCTGTTGTGAGAAGCTCTCCTTCCACAAACACTAACAGAATTACCAATGTGCTGTTTCACTAAAGGCTTGCTGGAATTGCAAACTCATTAAGTGTTTTTCACTTGTAGTCTCAACCCAGCCAATGATTGCACAATTGCTCAGTGTACATATTGCAGTGGTGTCTGAAGTGGGTCACGGTCATGTCAAGCATTCAGAGATCATGTGGGGTGAAAAGCACAGAGCCAGTTGCAGTTCATCTCCCTTTCACTTTATCATGGACAATGAGTCAAAATACAGCAATGAATTGCAAAGAAAGAGCTGACAAATAGTCTTGTATAAGAGATATTTAAAACTAAAATAAACGGAAAGGGAATCAGGTACATTCTCAACAACCATATGCAACACCACACTCAATTCAGGTACTTAATTTGGGTGGCAGAAGGACGGTATTTAAGTCATAATACAGCTCTCATGTGCTATAAAGTTTAAATGTTATCAGACCACATCCCTATCTTTAGCAGGTACCCAAACTTTAGCAGGTTTCCTGCTATCACTCCTTGAGATCCCAACAAGTTTCCCTTTCTTCCAGTCATGCGACCAACACACAGTGTTAATGCCTCCAATCTCTTCTGAGACAGAAGCCGAGGTTTGCAAACCCTTCTGCCTTCTGTGTGGCTACCTGTGAGCAGACTTGGTTGTATCCAGTGGTATGTCCCCTTGCAACAATGCAGGACAGCCTTGCAAAATGAAAGGATTTACACAAGAATGTGGGGGGAAAAGAACTAAAGTAAAGATTTCATGTGCATCCATGGCTGTGAGTCCAAGTGCTCCCAAGTTTGGGGCCTCCTGGGTAGCTTTTCTTTCTAGCTGACAGCCTCCTCTTCAATTTTAACTCTGATCCAGGGGGTCACCATCCTGTTTCTGGCACCATAAGAAAATGCCAGTCACTAATATTCCATTAAATCTTCAAAGAAATTCTCTTCACGGTTACCTGCAATTAATCCGTTTCAGGCTAGAAACGCTTCCTATCCTTTATTTTTCACCTTCTTCATTTAGCAGAACTAAACTCCCCTGTCCACTCAATCACAGTGCAGAGAGAATAGAAAAAATGTCTCCCAAACATATTTAGCAAAAGTAACCCCCATATTCTGCACCAGTTAATAGGAATCTTTCCCAAGGAAAGACCTTATTTGATTTTGCATTGTACATTATGATGTCCTACCTATAAAGTTTAAAGCAAAGAAACACTGCCAACTCTTTTTTTTTCATATTTACTGCTATGCATTATCCATTAAGGCAGAAAAACTGCTCCACTTACCTTTTGCAGCAGGGCATACAAATTCCTTTATCAGACAAAATATGATAGGCCACTTTGGCTTTCCGATTCTCACTACCCCTCACAATAAATCCCACAACGTACTGCAGCCTTAAAAACCCTTTCACAATTCTGTTTTTCATGCATGAGGTGTAAGAATCACACAGAGAGAGGCCAAAGACATGATTCTGTGTAGGGGCCTCCTCATTTGTATGCAGCAGACCAGATTCCCACCAGCTTGTACCTAAATGTCGCTCCTAATACTTAGTTATCACAGGAAGATAGCCAAGGTGATTTATCTTAACCATGAAGGCAAAATATTACTATGTTTCATGAGCAAAAAGGCACATTTTGACCCACTTGTTTTGAAATAGATGAAACTATAAACATATATAATTTTTCAGCTGTTCTTTCATTTCAGCAAGCTATGTGTTGCTGCTAAGGACATCAGCACTTGAAAAAAAAAGGTTCTTTGGATACAGTCTCCTAGAAAAGTAGAATTTTTAGAAGTGCAATTTCTTGTTTGCTGTCAATCAGGAAATGTCCATAGGTGGTTCATAAAATCTTTTTGAAATTGAGGGTTGCAAATTATGCTTATGAGCACTGTTGGACAGAACTTCTAGATCTCAAATTTTCACTGAACAAAGGGCCAAACTAACTCATAAAATTAATTTATTTTGCCATATCCTTATAAATAATAATCTGGTCATTACCTTACCAAAATTTTGAGGTCAGTGGCAAGAAATCTCTTTGTTCTCTGTACTGACCCCCTTCCTGGAGCCAAGAGACACGGAAACACACCTCAAGAAAATATATCTCCAACTATTAACTCAACCATTGTCTTCAAAACCCAAAGTATGTTAACAAAAACTGCAAATAAAAAATATATATTAAAAGGCCTCCCTACCAACTACTAAAATTGAGAATAATTAGGAACTTTGAATAACACTATACAGTCTCACAGGAGCTGCAGATCAATGCAGTAAAATAGGTCCAAAAACCCAAAGTGAATTTTAAAGGAAGATCATAGTTTATCTGATACAAGGGCCTTCAAACCCTCCGTCTCTTTCAAGAGTCTGGCTCCTAGCAAGGAGGAAAACTTTCCCAAGCGAAGACAGCTTGGCTGAATTCACTATAGAGCTGCTGTGTCCTCACACAAACTTACCAACAACAGAATAGGCAACCAGCACTTCTTGTCTCTCATCACCATGACCTTCATCTGTCCACTTCCCCTCCTAGAGCCAAAATTGCCTTATTTGAGCCAATCAAAGGGATCAAAGGATTGTTTGGGGCTGGAAAAAACTCTTGTAATCATCAAGACCTACCATTAACCCAGTTTTGCCAAATCCATCACTAAACCATGTCACCAAATACCACTCTACACATCTTTTAAATACCTCCAGGGATGGTGACTCCACCACTTCCCAAGGTTGTCTGTTCCAATGCTTGACCATCCTTTACGGAAGCAACTTGAGGCTATTTCCTCTTGTCCTGTCACTGTTACCTGGGAGAAGAGACCAACCCCCACCTGGCTACAAGTCTCAACTGTTGTAGAGAGTGATGAGATCCCATCCTCAGCCTCCTTTTCTCCACGCTAAACAACCCCAACTTCCTCAGCTGCTCCTCATCAGACTTGAGCTCCAGAATCTTCCCCAACTCCACTGCCCTTCTCTGGAGATGCTCCAATCATTTTGTTCTTATGGAGCATAAGCAATGCTACTTCACTCTATGTAGAAAGATTGCCATCAATGCTCAGACTTTGGAACATGGCTTGGTTACAGCAATGCATTGCTCACATCTTCATTTTACCTTTATATAGAAACAGCTCAACGGGGACAAAGGCAATTCCCTTTAATCCAGTCCATAAGCTGTCCGCTTTGTCATTGCCTTTTGTTGAGCAGCCATTCTGATTTTTATTGCAATCTTACAAAAAAGCATTTGCATGGATTTTTTCATACTTTTAACAGTAGTTCAGTCATTTAAATCCAAGGTAAAAGAAATCAGTGTTCCAGACTCCCAAAGGCCACCATGATTCACATGCAAAGTATGTCTGCCTATTTCACTAGTATTTCTAAGAATAGTTACTATCTGCCAATTTACACACAAATCCATCACCAATGGGGAGGTCATATGCCAACAGCTTATTTCTCTCCTGTCTTTAATTTAGATTTGTAACAGTATTTTTTTCACAGATAAATACAAGTTGGCAAAATACTGGTCATACTGCAAGGAGTTTCATTTTCCTTAGTGGAAAGTAGATGCCAAATTGTGATAGAATGCCAGGAGGCCATAAAAACAGAATTATAAGTCCACAGATATTCCATGGTAAATTGACTAAATAATTTTTTTTCCCCCGCCAGGGGGATTATAGCTGAATTGCTGCATCTGCAAAATCCAAAGTCCTTTGCTGCTACAAAATTATTTTCTGCTTGGGTCCAAGGTTTATGGTAGTTGGCTTCCAAGTCCCAGAAAGCCATACATTATTTAGAAATCTTTCAGTATAAGTCTGCTATGAATACATTAACTGTTCTCTTACCTTCAGAACTCATTAGCAACAGGAGCAAGTCTTCTAATGCTATTTTCCACTATATACCCCTGCATATGCTGAACCTGCTGTGCCACTCAAAAGTGCTGTGTTTCCAATGCTAGCCTTATTTTAAACAGTGAATTTAAAAAACAAATTGACTATAGGGAAAAAAAATCTTTAAAAATACCCCCAAAGCATGTTGAGCCAGTAGATAGATATCCATTGGTCTTCGTGAACTCTGCCTAGATGCAGGGATTTATTGTCCAAACACTGCAGACTTTTTAGCCTTGCTTCTGAGGAAATGGAGAATTACAAAATCACATTGTATGGCATTTGTCAATCCTTCCTTCCTTAGCCACCCTTGAACCTCTTGGCCAGTTTTAAGCAACTTTGGCAGCTGGATTCAGGGAAGAAAGAGCTCTCAGAGGCAGAAGTCCTGACAGGTCATGTGAAAATTAGAGGCTGGGTAGATACAGAAGACAGAGAGGAGTATTTTGCCCACCCTGGGAGACAACAGTCTGTTGTCTGTCCCCACACACCTAACTCACATCAGCCACAGCCTGAGCTGATGTTTACCCACCAGGCTGGGAAAATAGAGCAAATAGGCATGCTGCAAGAGCTGAGAGGGATTAGAGGATGGAGGACACAAACCCACACAAACCCAAGTTCTTACACTGAGGCTGCTTGGTTTTTCATAACTCTTTTCATAGACAACATTGGTGAGTAGAAAACTTATGCTTTAATTTGTAAGGCAAACATGTCTATAATTATGAAGTAGTATACTCTGCCAGGCTGGTTATATGAAATAGGCAGAGTCTGGTCATATGGGGCCAAATAGTATAAACTGGAGTCATTCCACCAAATTCACTGGAAAAATGGCACTCTGCCCTGGAAAGGATCACAGACCTCATGGAAACCAAGGAACACTGGTGAGAAGCGAGACCAAGTTGGGATGGGGGCCTCCTTTCCCTGCAGATCCCAGCAGCGCAGCACCATGGCTTGCTTGTGAGCAGGCAGGATACTGTCCCTTCCTGGGCTCAGCAGCAACCCATTCAAAATCCCTCACCAGAGAGAGAGGCCACTGACATGTTGTATTGGAGCAATTTAGACCAGAACTCTATGGGAATTCTTAATTGCTGTACTTCGGCTCTGCCTTTGTGTTTTGCTATGGACTGCACAGATAGGCAAGCTTTTATAATTGTAAGCACATTTTACATAGATATAGGCATATATACATTTCTCCTCAATGGTAAATTCAGTCTTAGGTACTGAGAAAGCAGAGTGCAGTGATCTGCTTTTAGCTGGTTAAGCAGTCTGAAGTGATCCAAGAAAGAGAAATCAAGAAAAATAGAACATTATTTCACTCTTCAATCAGTTTGCCTAGTTACAAGGCTCTTGCCAAACAAAAACGTAATATCTCTGCTAAAATTAGGATATTAGTTCTAATTACCAGGAACACAAAAATCTTAAAATTCTGAAGCTAAACTGATAATGTTGCTATGGAAATAAGCTTAATTACTACAGACCAGCCAACAAATTTCTCAATGCTGCTATCTTTATAAGCTACCTCCGCTCCTGAAAATTTGTGGTTTTTTCCTCCCCCAAATGGGAGTAAATATCTCTAGTGTTAACAGTAATTAAATTCAGACATTCCAAGTCTGAGGCTATTCTGAGAATTGCTTCACAGAGGCTAAAGCAAGAGAAACACAAAGCGCAGTGCTTCAGTGTAACCATTCCAAACAGTCAAAACCACATTTTTATCAATATACTAATTCAAACACACCAGGCAATGCAAATTCTCCCTGTACATAACAATGAATGCATGCATGCTCGTCCCACACTTTTTTCCCCCTCCCTCACACAGGAGGAAAATTTATGAGAAGGAGAGCCAGGCAGCAGAGGCTTTTCCTGCACTCCCCAGACTTTGGTTACCAATTACTCCTTATGAATACGTAACTGTGCATATGGAGGCACACGTGCCTATGGATATATGCACGTGAATGTATGCACACAAGAAAAAGATCATTCATGAGCAGACTCTGGCATTTTGCTTTCCCACAGCAGGAAGCCCCACGCTCCAGCTCAGGGATGGGCAGCTGGCAGGGCAGAGGAAAGGCAGCAGGGCTGCAGTGTGACCATGACTCCATATGCTGGACACTGCAGGGTAAGGGCCCCAGAAGGGAAAAGCTGGGGATGGAGGGGGCAGAAGACAGGCAGGAGACCCTGGTCCAATCCAAGAATTGCCCAGCTGCAGGGGCTGAGACAGAGCTGGCCCTGCAGGTCTTGCATACCCCAATAAGAAGAACTCTACTCCCTGCCCCTTTCTGAAGGGACTTTAGCTCCCTGGGTGTGCCTATTCATCCTGCTGGAAAGACAGCCATGCCTACACCCAGCTGGGGCAGCGACACGTGATGAACATGCCCCACTGGCTACCAGCCCACAGGCTGCAAAATGCAGATAGTCAAAGTGAACTCCACAAACACTCAGTGGCTGAAAATCCTTCCTTTCCAGCATCTGGAGGTAGGCTGCAAATTTTCACTGATAGAAAAAGAACTCAAATTTATCAGATAAGTTGTAAGCTATAAGTCATGAATAATTTAAGCAGTCTTAATAAACAGCTGAAATCAGAAAACCCACAAGGAGAACATTTTACATTAACCCTTAACATTAACATTAACCCTTGTTGGGTTAACAACATTAACCATTAACATTAACCCTTGCTGGTGGCCTGCAATACAAACTAGCTTACATCCAATCTGACAAAAGTCACTCTGCTGACTTTAGTTTAATTACTCCTAATTTATACCAGTCTGAAAGCAAAATAATTTGTTTAACTTCCCAAAGGATAAAACTAGTGCTCAGTTCAGAAACGTTAGCTTTTTAAAAGATTCTTCATTCATATTATTTTCCAAAGATTTTCTTGAATCTGTTTAAAATCAATGCATGCTTGCCAAATTGTACACAGTAATAATTCAGAGATAATTGGTCTCAGAAAACCTTTACCAAAAATTGAAGTAAAAATCCCTCTAGAATTCTGACACTCTGAAACCACATTTAGACGACAGAAAATGTTTTCTAATTGGTTCAGAGTTGAGGAAACACATTTGCTAGTTACTACATATTTTTTCCTTGGTGAAACCATGGAAGGTACATCAGCCCAGAGGAACTTAAGCCCAGAGGAATGAACCAATTATCTGGTCTGACCTCTGTATATGAGGAGTTATTAAATTTCATTCATTAGCTCCCTAATTGAGCCATAAAAGTAGTGACTTACTTCCAGTTGGAATTTCAATGGTATCAGCTTTCAACTATTAGTCCTTGACAGTCCTTTCTTCACCAGTCTTTTACTGTCACTATCCCTTTATGGCTGAGTTTATATATGACATCAAGCCACCTCTCAGGCTTTCTTTGAGGTGTTCAGTGCCTGTAACTGTGTTTTCCTATTTCCATGGTTCCTTTCTGCACCTTTGGTTTTGATGTTCTTTTTAAAACAAGGATAAAAATTCTTCAAAGAAAGGCAAAAAACATCTATTTTTTTTTCTTCCCTGTAGTTTTTACACCCAGTGACTAAAATAAGCATTTGGCTATAACCTCACTGGAATGCTTCAGCTTTCCCCAAATATTTGAAGAGAGCAAAAGTAGCATCCCATAGAACTTGTTTCTGTAGCCAGGTGGATTGCTTCAGGCTAACTGGCTGCATTAAACATAAGCAATTCCTCTTCCTCTACCTTAGGCTTCCTAAAGGATACTCAATGTCTATCTGATGCAGAGGATAAGTTCTGCTGGAGACAATGTTGAGTATCCCATACAGACATGTGATTTGTATGATATGAAACAGACTCTGAAAATACATCTGCAGAGTTTAACTTCCTATTATTTTTAGCAGCACAACTGTTGACATCAGTGCAAAAAGCAGGTGCTGCTTTAAGAGTCCAGCAGCGTCAGCAGCCACCTGCACTGAGGTGTTTCTCAGCAGCAAATCCTCTCACTGGGTCCAGAGAGGCAGCATGCACTCCATGTGAAAGGAAGAAATACAGCTGATGTGCTCTTCATTACTTCAGCTGCTGCTCCTGGAGCAAGTCCTCAGGTCACACACAGCACCCTGCACTGCCTAAGTTGCTGCCTAAGGAGAGATGACCAGGAGGAAGAGGGATGGTGCACTAGCACAAGTGTCTGAAGAGGCAGAAGGCAGGTTTAAACCACACTGGGTGTCATGCAGAAATCTTCAGGTTAGCAGTTCACAAGCTACTTCTGGACTCTCCTCAGACACTGACTATCTTATAACCCATTAGTTTATTTCTAATTAGCACATAAATGCAGCTCTCCAGCCTACGGGCCTTGCTGTGGCAGGGACATCCAGGGTATCTGCAGCTGCAGCTATGGGAAAGCCCAGCCCTCTCACAGGTCTCACAGGGAATGTGCCCCAGTAAATAAGGGGCAGGAAAACCCATCCCTGAAGGAAGCAAATAACACCTGATCTCCCCCCAGGGCCAGCTGGGAGAAAGTCTGTAATGAGCTCTCCAAATGCTTCTGCTCACAAAGCTGTAAGGAAAAGACACTTTTCTCAGCAGTCACTAATATACTGAGCCAAACAGTGAGTCCTCCCTGCCAGCTTCTGAGACATATGTAAAGCAGTCTCCATAGTCTGCAAAGGTAAATTTTGGCCAGGTGCATGACATGCACACCAGCTCGGGGGACAGGTCACAGGTGACAAGGCTGCAGCTGGTCAGGAAAACTCATGCTGGCCATGCCCCATCCCCACCAGCAGCCATCCTGCCCCACACCACAGTCTCAGACTTTTGCAGAATAAACTCTTCCAGCACAGGTAAGGGCACCCAGTACACACACCAATCAAATTTGAGTTATCCCCTGAAGCAAGAAGCATGTGATGTGCCTTCCCAGCAAGAAATCAGTCAGGTTTGAGCCCTGCATGCCTCTTTCAGATTTGTTTCTGCCAACACTGCCAGCCAGCCCTCAACTACTTACAGGGACCTCCTTCTCAGCCCCTGTTGCCACAAGAGCAGCAGCCACCCAGGCTGTGCACTCAGGCTGGGAGTCTCTGTCCTCGCTGGAGGTGCAGCAGTTCCACCTGCTCCCTCCTCCTTAAAACAGACCTGTAACTCCCAGCTCCTCACCATGCTGCTCGCTGAGCGATGGCACCGCTCCCAGTGCATCCCGAGGGCAGTCCCTGGGGACAGGGACTCGCACAAGTGGCATCTCTGCTTTCCCTGGGCACTCTCCTCCAACCCACTTGTGCTTTCCCAGGGAAAAAAATGTGCTGCACTGAGGCAGCTGAAAAGTAACAGAATGAATACAGGGTGGGAAGGGGATGGGGGGAGTAAAACTGTGTCTTTAACCTTTTTCTTGACTTGTATTTGGCTTTGAGTGCTCCACTATGCAACTTTAATAGAGATTCCCTGCAGCGGGGTTACATGGTTCTGTGCAAGCACCTGCAGCGTCAGCAGACTTGGAGAGGAGGATGGAGCATGCCTTCTTGGAGACTTTTCCACAGAAAAGTTTCCAGGGCTCTGACATCCCCACTGAGATGACAGGGCACCAATCTTCAAAGGCTCTTCTGAACTCCCTATATGGAGCTGGGTTTATTTACTTTAAGGACATTCATCCCCCACGGCCAACAGGGAGCACAAGGGCTCGAGCTGCTACAAGAAAAAGGTCTGCTTGCCATGACCTTGCATCCCCTGAAATTGTTGGAAAGCTTTCTGAGACAGCTTGGAGTAGTGCACTGGATCAGACAGCTAATTATAAAACTTGACTGACTTTGCAAGCATACCTGACTCCCACGGAGACTGAGAGCAGGGCTCACAGGATTTGTGCTGCGTACAAACATCAGCTGGTTTTCAAATGATCATTATTATCATTTCCCCAAAATCTGCAGCATGCTGAACCCCCTGCTGTGCAAACATGATCAGGCCATCAGGTTCAAAGTTCCATATGATTCCCCCCTTCCCAGGGAAGCATCTTAAAAAAAATCACTTTAAATGCTAACATTTCTTTTTCCACTTTCTTCTCTCAAAAATATTGTTTAGGGAATCTGTAGAACCTCTAAAATCAGGCTGTCATCTTTGGATGTGGGCCATGTTTGGAATTTCTCACCTAGGAAAGCAAATATTTCACTACATGCTGGCCACCTAAATCCAGGAAACTGTGTAATGAAAACTATTTTACAATCTTATCTAAGGTTGCTGCCTCCTATATACTTTATAATTGACATATTTATAATACAAGAGGGATGTAAAATACATCCACCTAGATAGTAGTCAGTCAGTCAAAAAAGGACCAGCACAGCATAAGTCCACAGCAGATTTTAACTTCTGCCTGTTCCAGAGAATAATAGCTGGCTGTCTGGCTCTGCAAGTAATGGATTACACATGCACACACACAGAACACAGACACCTGTGCAAAATGAGTGGTTTAATTCTCTAAGAAAATGTGGGCATTCCCTTAGGCTATTTTTTCCCCTCTATCTACTTGCATAGGCAATACTGAGCAGAATGTGTGGTATTGGAAATTATTACATTCTGAATGACTGATGTAATTGCATTTGAATCTTACCACGACCTCTACATATCCCCAAACCCAAGGCAAATTTAACCAAATGGACTGCTATTCCATTCACCTGCAAAGACGCTTCCCAGATGAATTTTCAAGTCCTTTAAAGTGAGCATAATGTCATGATTCCCTCATTGCCACTCAGTTCAGACTCATCACAGCACTTTCATTACCACCCAGCCAAACAGCAGAGAGTGTTTGCAAATGTTGTTAATGGTATTGCTATACCCTGTATGAAGAAGAGTCAAATGCAATATGCCAGAACTCACCCCAGACTGACAAATAATACCAGCTAACTGTAGCAAAACTGACAAGTCATTTAAGTGCAAAGCACTTTCAAAAATGTCTTATTTAGGCACACAGTGCAGTGGCTCAGAAGTAGCAATCAGCAGTAGGATACTTACCAGCTCAGACCCTGGTGGGTGAGCTGGGAGCTATGGACTTGGCTGAGGAGCCTGCACAAGCAGCACAGAGCACTGCTGCTCAGAAATGGAGCAGCTGCCTTGGAAAGGGAAGAGATGGAGCTCAGCTGGAGATGGAAGCATGCTCTACCTGGCCTGGGCCCACAGCCCCTGGAGGCAGTGGAGTTGGAGCAGGGAGAACAGGCACTTGATCAGTAATGGTGATACAGAACTGAACTGTTATGGGATGAAATTAAGGGCTCCCCACAGCCACTCAGAAATCCAGGATGGACATACAGGCGCCTGTGCCCAAAGCACATGTGCAGCCACTCCTGAGTGCCACGGTGGCAACAGCCTTCAGGGAACTGGGGCCAGGTAAGACCACCTATGAGCTCTCAGGGTGCCCTGAACAACAAAGTAGAAGAGGATATGCCTGGGTAAACCCAGCCACATGGAGTACCTGATTAAGGCTAGCCCTAGAACTCTTTCCTTCTTTATAATGCATAGAGAGTGCCTCAAAGAACAGGCTGCTGCATTTCCTTTAAATTCAGTCCTTGTCTGCAGTATTTATTTGAAACACTTTCTTGATGAGTGAGGAACAAGAAGAATGATAGCAACCATAACAGTGACCTCTGCTTGAGGGAAAGAAATCATTTTGATTAAATGGGTTAAAACTGTTTTGCAGCAATGTTAACCTCTGTCTTTTAGAGATGCCGTATAAACAGCTAGAAGAAAAGATATACTTATTAATGATCAAAACTTTACAGGCTTTCAATTAAGGAATGAAAGAAAATGCTAGCTAGTCACATCTATGTCCTCTGGAAGATTCCAAATAGGGGAGAAATGATAGGACATTTCCAATACTTTTTGGATGAAGAAATTGAGCGCAAGAAAACTAAAAACCTTTCAAGTGACTTTGAATATGCCTGATGAAACAAAAGCAAGTACAAGTAAAGCTTGAAGGCTTTCTGTGTATGCACCTTGCATTTTCTATTTTGCTTCTGGAGTTGCCTCAAAGGGTTTTTTGTGTTTTTTGCAGAGATCAGAAATACAAATAAAAAAAGAAATTAGGAAGAAATATAACAAATGTTGTCACCAGTCTTTTCAAAACCAGATCACAAACTGCATCACTGAATCACCACTTTCATTCCAAAAGCTTCATTCCAGAAGCTCACACCCTTCTATTATTCAAATGAGAACTAAGTTGATAGAAGAGGATGGATGTCCAATGCACATTTTGTTTTCTTCACACACTTTTTTTCCAGAAGCTGCTCTGATACAGCAGAGTTACAAGGGCAGAGACATGCCTCCATTCCTCCTCTCTGCCTTGCAAGGTCTCCTGAGACCCTCAATACAGCTACACTGGACTCTGCTTTGCACAGAGGCCCTCCTACAGGACCCTTAGGTACCACCACAGCCCTGAGCAGAACAGTCGCTGTCATCCCTTGGATTACTCAGGACAAGACCTTTTACCTTCAGGATGTAAATTACCAGCTGTCAAGTGGCTTCAATGGCACTCGCTACACGTGAAGAAGCGCTATAGAAATGTTAATCAATTCTAATCAATACCAGATCCTGTGTCTGAAATGAGCTGCTGGCAGCAAAATGGCAGCAGCAGAGCTGAGGTTCTCCAGCAAACACAAAAGGTACAAAGGGAGAACCACTGGCCCCAAAATATCCCTCCCATTTAAAAGCAGGCAGGCAGGAGTGACACTGAGGAGCTCTGGCACAGCAGGTATCAACCTGAACCAGCTGCCAGAGAGAATGGGTTTTGATTTCCAATGCTATCCACACAATTATTTTCAATAAACAGGATCCCATGTCAGGTCTTTAAACCTGTGCTCCTGTGCTGTCCCTGTACTGCTGGGACCTTCAGCATTGGCCCCAGGGCAGCATCTCCCATGGCAACCCATTCCAAACCCATGGAAAACAGAGCATGTGGTACCCAGGTGGGCGTGAACCCCTGAAAGCACTAATGGCTGTTTCATTTCAAGGAGGGGAGAAGACAGGCTGAGAAGAAAGGTTCATTATTCAGTGGAGGAAATGTGACACGGCCCAAAACTGAATAACAAAAGCACATAGCCAATAAGATACATATTTGAAAGGTAAGCTATTGCTAGCAGAACAAGTCCAAACAGAATTCAGAGAAGGAAGACAGAGCAACCAGACACTTGCAATATGCTCCATACAGTACACTGATGGACAATAAACCTGTCTGAACCAGTACAACAAATTGGATGTGGCTTCCTGCATCTTTCATGGGCCACCAGCTGCCATCTGTATGTTTCCTTATTCATCTATCATTATCTCATACTTATTATAATTGTCACAAGCTTCATGAGAACACCTCTCACAGTGATCCCAGTCTGTCTTCCACATTAAAATCAATGTCAAAATTAGAGTCCCAATGGACTGAGTCTTTGTTATTTCTAATTCTGGGGACAGAATCTTTTTTTTTTACACACAAGTTAAGAAGCAAATGAATTTGATATTAAAATGTTCAAGAAATAATATTTTACTGTAGTATTTGGGAGAATAAAATATTTTTAATAGCACAAAAATATTTCTTGATTTTGTCTTTTACTTGTATTTTTGGTATAATAATTACCTTTTTTAACCTCTCCAAAATCATAAACAAAACTATATTCTTTTATTTTGAACCTCCAGGGCTATCCTGGCCAGTTTCAAAATATTTTTGAATGTTCTATAAAATTAAAAATTCATCCAAACTTCAGAGTTGTGAGTTTGACCCATGAGCATTTTCTGAGGGGAAAAAAAGAAAAAAAGAAATAAACAAAACCCCACACCAGAAACATGTTGGTCAGCTCCTGAAAATATGTGCTTTTAAGGAGTCCCAGCTGGCCTGGCAGGAGGCTTGAAATATTAAATACTTTTAAAAGAAAATAAACCTAATTATCTTTCTAAGCATTCATATCAAAAGATCTTCAATTTTTTGCCTTTCTTACTTCAAAAACAGAGATATATAGATAGAAAAAATGGGATTACTTACAAATTGACACTGAAATTTCAGTTCATAGCTCTGTAATACAGTAGGATGCTTTAAAATCAGAAATCTTTAACAAGTCAGTATTAGATGTGAAGTGTTACTAATTCTGAATTCCTGGTGGTTTGCCGCTTTAAATTAAGTACCAGATGAGATCAGATGAGGAGTGAGTTTTTTTCATTGCTTGCTCATTCTTGTGTATTTATGAAAGTAATTTTCTAAAAGATCCTGGGCAAAACACTGTAGAAATTGAACACACAAAATATTACAGTAAAATACAAAGAGATACAGTATTGTATCTTCGGATAAATAGCTCTATTATTAATTGTGCATCCCAAACAGAAATTAATGCAAATCAATTTTCTTCTGTAAGATATAATTTCATTCATTCCAGTGACCTGAACCACAGAAATAATCATCAATATTTTACCCTGACACCCAGACATCCATTACAGGACCCCATCCACACACTCTTCTTCCAAGCGAGGAGCTCAGTTCTCCTGAATCAATTAATCTCTGTTTACTTACGTGTTCCCCCATCCATAACAGCACTGATTTAGTAAATCCCTTCTAAAACTAAATTTCAACATTAAACATAGAACTCCGACATGTGAGCTGGCAGAATTCATCAGTGTCATATGGATATTCCCCAGCTACAGGAAACAGGAATTTATTCAGCTCAGGTTTATTGCTGGAAGTGTTCCCCTAGCACACAGGCTGCTCAGCTCTGCTGAAGTATGTGGTGTGCACTTTACATCTTGATAATACAATGTACTCCTAAAACCAAAGAGTTCCAGTTCCTGGCTCTAGCTGGTCCTACACACCTCACACAGATCAGTGAGGCCGGTCGCTTTCTGAACAGAACATTTGCAGCAAAAACCTCAAGACACGCTGATTTGAAAACTATCTTTCCACCCTTGTGTATAAAACACACTGAACTAATAAGAAGAGGTGTAACACAGACATCAAACTACTTTTGTTCTCCTTATCCCAGGGCAAAGGTGGGCATAGCCCAAAATAAGGACTCAGCACTCTGCTGATCTGCAGCAGGAGGTGAGGACTCAGATAATTTGCTGCAATAAGTGCAGCTCACTAATTTTTCCTGAACACAAAGAAATGAGCAAGACCAATTTTTGGGGGGGAAAAAAGCCCTACAGAGCAACAACAAATTGCTGAATGTTATGTTAGTGTTTTTCTTAAAGAACTTTGCTCCAGGAGGCATGAGACTAAACAAGAGTGAAAGTTTTCAATTAAATGACATAAGTTTCTATCCTCCATGTCTGCAGAGGAAACCTCCCAAGAGCTCAGAAGACCTCTTGTTTCAGCACGTCACCATCCTAAAAAACAATTGTGATTATCACAGCCTATCTTAAAAAATTAGATTTTACAAATTTTTAACACAACACTTCGCACCAGGGTTAGATTCACTCCCTCTTTGGGTGTCTCTTAATCATATTTTTGATTTCTTCATCATGAGCGCTAGACACTGGGCTTCCATCTTCAGTGAAAGTTGTGACATTGGTGTCTGTATCTGTAGGAGGGACCACCCCAAATCTGCAGGACTTGCAGAAAATTGCAAGATCTACTCGAGTTACCCCTGCCCTGGTGGAAAAAGGTAAAGTGTCATAGCCATTCACTCCCACAAGTAAGCTTTCAGCTGCCTTTTCTCATTTATTTATTTTGAGAAAGCAGATTAGGTCAAAATTTGTGAAGGTCAAAAAATTGTAGACTGCTTCTTTAGCTCATACAATACCGAAATCTGAAAGGAAATGCTAAATTCTCACTACCCCTAGAACCAGGTTTCCATTTAGTTAGAATTTTTTTATCCTTTTCAAATATACACACCACAGCTTGATTTGATACTACCCAGTCACAAACCCCAACTTCACACTAAAATACCTCATCAGCAACTCTTCAGAAAGTCAAATATATTGAGCCACTCCAATTACCTCCAATAAAATTCTTGTGTTTTAATTTGGAACAAAATTTCAAGTTTTCCACTCTGGCAAGAGAGTCTGAGATATTGCAGAACTTAAACAAAGTCCCTGTAATTCTTGGAGAAAGAGGTTTTAGAGTAGTTGCCTTGGTTTAGAAACCCATGCTATGACTTGGAATAGCAAGTACAGACAATCCAAGTGCTAAGTGGAATTAACACCAGTGTTCAAGAGGGTTATGGTCCAAGAAGTCCTGACCAACCCAGGTTTGGGCAACAGCACATTCTGCAACACTTGTGTTTCTACTAAACATTTTCTTGAGTGTTCATAATCTTTCCTCTTGAGCACTGAGAAATGGGGCTCTTCGTGCATATACCTGCCTCCTGCAGTGGGGACACATAGTTCTGTGTCTAAAGGACTGGCAGCTCTCCAAGTCCTTTGGTCCTCAGTTAAGTCCTAAGGGCTTGATTTGCTATATTTGTTCAGATCCTAACATCCTAACCATGCTCAAGGCAAGCTTTAGGAATTGCTATGGTTTATGGATTTCTTATGTGAGCTATGCCAGCCCTGAGATTAACTTCTGTTTTCCAAACTAAGAATCTCTTAAATTCAGTTACAGCAGCTCTAAAAATCTTAAACCCTCTATGGAATGGCATGTGTACCTTGATCTTCTCATGGGATCTGCTCTGCAGTCAGTATGCCTAAAGCATATGAGGGAAAAGAGCCCTGCAGGCAGCCCCTCCTCAAAGCATCATCGTGGGGCTCATCATCCCATCCAAGTCACTGCCAAAGATCATCTTGCTCCTCCTTGATTCCCTGTGGGGTGAGACTTGTAAAAGTGCCCCCAGAAAGTCAAACCTACACCTCATACATACCTCACAGCCACTAAGGAGTCTCCACAGGCACAGAACCCAAAACCCAGCCCTGCTCTGGTTGGGGAAATAAGGACATGGGAACAACCAGCTGCACACCCTGGAAAGCCAACTCTTCAGCCAGTTTTTGCCAACTCTTCAGCCAGTTTTTGCGAGTGCTGCTTCTATTTGCTGACTCCCTTACTCTGAAACAGGAATTCCCTAAGAGGAAAGTACTGGAGCAGCCTGGGCAGGTCTGAGCACTGCAGCAGCCTCTTCTTTCTATGGTAGTAAAGGGTACAGTCCCCATAACATGAAACTTTTTATTTTGCTTTATCATAGGAGAGGTTTTACTGTCTTATCATTCTTACATAAGCTACCTCTCTTCAGCACAAACAGACACTAAAACCCCATGATGAGGCATTTCTAATTCCTCCACTTACATACTCTACTTTTGAGTACAGTAGACGGCTACTGAAAATCCTCCTGGCAAACAATGCAGGATCAAAGAGAAGTGCAGAATTCTGTGTGACTTACTACTAAAAATGAATGGTGGGGCTAAACAACAGCTTAGGAAATTATGTAAGGAATAAGTACACATTCAAAACAACCCCTTCTAAGCAAATCCCAGAACACTCCATACAACAGCTCTTAAATGGAAATAGTAACTGCTATGCTGTTCAATTGTCTTGATATAAGCTCACCAAAAAAAGTAAGATAAACCTTACCAATCTTTTCAATCCAACACCATCATAGAAAATAAATCTTAAATGGCCATAATTTTAAACCATATACTAAAAAGAGCCAAAGCAAAACAAAAACAAACAAACAAACAAACCCCCAAAAATACACAAAAATTTTAACCCATTACGGAAGATGTGAGACGTTTTCTGCTGTAGGTCTACAAGCCAATTGCCAAAAATTATTAGGACCAAACTCCTCATCACTGAAGAATACATGGAAGAACCAAACCCAGCCTGCCCTTTGTTCACACCACACAAACACAGTGCTCCTCTCAGGGAAGTGATGCTTACCAGTGCAAGCAGGACTACAGACCTCCTTCAACAGTGTCCTCATAAAACAGACTTTCTTTGGGAGCTGGGTGGGCTACAAGAAGAAAATGAGCAGGTCTTTCTTCAAGCAGCAGTGGTAGTAAGAGGCTGTTGGTGCAGCCAGCAGCCACCACCACTGATCCCACCCAGCTCAGCTGAGTGTGCACGTGTCCTGTGCGGGCAGAAAACACTTCCTTGGTAATTAGCAGCAGAGTCTCCTACCTGGGGAGGCATTAATAAACTGCACTCATCATGAAAAATTAAACATCACTGATTGAAACAGAAGCATTTGCTCTCAAGTGTCAGGCTTTGGTACCATAACAGGAGATGACAGACTCAATTTCAAATAGTGATTGCAAGAGACAATGAAGGCAAACTAGTCAGAAACCCCAGCTTAGCATGCAGAGTATTACACTGGTGACAAGTCAAGGATTTCGTTCTCAGATCTGTTTGTGAGAAGTGGTTTTGTACATTCAGGAATCAGAAGGGAATAGCAATTACAGAGAGCTGCTGCAGCTGAGCTTTTTCCACCATCACACCAGTGCAGCCCATTTCCCAGCAGGATGCTGCTATTGGGAAAACCTGATATCTGCTTGACATTAGTGTTCTTCCCACAGCAGTTCAAGCAGTAGGATGTTTCTGAGCAAAACCGTAATGATTCAATAGAGAAATGTTCCACCCATAGAGGGACAAGACATTACCTCACCAGAGCCAGCAGCTTTAGCAGATTTATTGCATGTTATCCCACAGCGGTTATTTTTCCTCCCAGTTTTAATTTTGCAGCACACAGTGGTTCCTTGGTACAAGAACAATTTGCATAACCAAGCAGAGACTCATTTCAAAGCACACTTACAACAGCATCCAAATGCCACGCTGTACACAGGGCTGGGAATGGCACATCAGGTTTCAGTATTGTTATTAAATCTTAATACTTCCTGAGGGCTGTGCAGTCTTAATTGTATTTTGTGCCTTTGCCACAGCACTGCACATAGTGTCATTTCGGTACAAATCAGATGAAAACCCACGCAGATTTATCTGATTGATTCCCCTATCAAAGTTTTTGAAACCTGTTTTCTCTGGAAACCTATGAGGAGAAGATAAGGTGCAATACAGAGAAGTGAAAGATTAAAAACACATTGCTGTAGTTTTGTATTGGTACAAAAAGTGAAACATCAGGGGAGAAGAAAGTGTAAAGTGCTTGCTGTTCTCCCAAAGAGACCAAACGCTGTTTTTTGGCAACTAACACTTAAATTTTAGTTTGCTTCCTCACATTCCCTCAAAATGCACAGCCTTTTTTTTTTCATTTTCCTTTGTTATTCTTTGATTTCTCCATGGAAATATGGTGGGGCACCGGTGCATGTTATCTGTGTAGATGGTGTTTCAAAAAATCATTTTAGGAAAACACACTGTGCCATGTTTATTCAATCTTACAGTGGAAAGCAGGTTAATGCTGCTGCTGCTTTACTATGTCAGCCTGTAACTCCAAGTCCTGTATTTAGAAGTACCAAGCAAGTATTTGATGAGGGTATTGCATCATTCACTTACAGACACTGTATGTGCATAATTAGAAACAGAGCTTCTGGACTTCCTTGGATTTTATGTAGCTCTTTGTTTATGTTTGGTTCCCCTATCAAAGTTTTTGAATCCCGTTTTCTCTGGAAACCTATGAGAAGATAAGGTGCAAAAAGCTGCATCCTTTTTCATATACACAGCTCCTGTGATGGTCTTCTATGAGATGTTTTCCTTGTGCTTCTTTCTCCTTTTTAATTATTCAGTGTCTGAATTAATAAACAGTTAAGAAAATGAAAATGTCACAGCTTAGTGCAGAATGCATCCATTACCAAAGTAGAATGCAGGACAGTTAAAGGTATATTCCCCAGTGGCAACAGAGCTATCTTCTTCCAGCTGGAATACAAAGCAAAAATATCCCATTTACTGCAATGAGAGCCAGTGGGCTTAAAAGATTCTCATGATCTTACAAATTAAGGCAACCTACTTTTCATGGACAGTGACAGAACTTGTAGTCTAAGCATCATTTAAGAGCTATAAAGTGCACAATATGCTCAAAGGGATTAAATTTTATTTAAAAAAGCAATTTGCAGATCTCATGAAAAATGTTATAACAGTTTGATCCAAACATGTTCAATCAAAACCACAAAAACTTGCTAACCTCTCCCCTTCACTCAACTTGTCCTATAATGAAATACCCTGGGGAAGGAAACAGGCCATAGGATATTACTTGTAGGGTTTTTTAATTCTTTGAAGTGCTTGGTCTGGGCATAAGCAGAGAGGCTGATAAGTGCTTTGGAGATGGAAGGATAATTTGGGCTTAGCTTTATCAGCTGGATTTGAGCAAATAGCTGAGATCTGATTGAACAAAGGATATGCTTATGCACTGGCTTCTACCATAGTTTCTGCCTATGTGGAAGAATGCAATAATAATGCTTACAGAAGGACTCTGAAAACATCTAGCACAATCCAACAAACCCTGATACAGAGAGAAGCAAAAGGAGGTAAAAATTGTCCCCACGGCTCCTCACAGCCTCTCCAGTCTGGATGCAGCGATGTCCCTGTTTCCTTCTTGCACTCCTCACATCTCTTCTCACTGCAACTGCTTTGAGTCATTCATCAGAGAAACAGGCTGGGGGAGAGTTTCAAAAGAAGTGTCCCAGTCTTGGCTTGGGGACATGGACCTGCTGCAGGGAGGCAAACCAGACAGTGTGGGTCCAAAACCACATTTTCTTCCCACGTACATCTGAAGCAACACACATTAACTCTGCATGTTAAAAAAACACTTTTTTCTGAGGGATCAATGGCAAATTATGTTTTATATTAACATGAAGAACCACATTTCAGCAAAAGAGGTATTTCTTAATGACAGTAATCCTCTCCAGCTGAATTCCTGTCAACTACATCCAGTCTACTTCTGCTAGCAGAAATCAAAGTTTCCCTCTTGAAACAGGCCAGCATTTTAGGCCCAACTGGAAAAAAAAATTCTCATCTCAGCTACTTACTATGTTTAACCCCTTGAGATGTGTATGTTCTAGTGTCTTGTCATCTCCAAATAAGCCTTCATTTTCAGTTGTTCACAGGCAGAGAGTCAAGTGCTATAGGCTTTATACACACATAAAGTAAGAAATGAACAACACCTCAAAAAGTTAAAGTAGGATGAGTTGAAAAAAAAGTGTGGGGAAAATCCAAAGTCATGTGGAAGAAACACCCCAGCAAAAAGCCTTGTCAGTGGACAGGTAAAAGAGAGAAGCACTGATGACCTCCAGATACTCAGTTTAGTGCTCTGTTATTAGAAACTCCTTAAGCACTTCATCCTTCTACTACAAAAAACAAGCGCCTTATGTGATTGAGGAGAATGTGAGTTCACTTTAAGAAATCTGAAATTTCAAACATAATGATGCTCTACAATGTAATTCCCCAGGGCATCTATGAAAACCTGTGCTCTCCGTGGCTGCGATAGGGCTCACAGAAAGACATACATTAGGATGTGCAAAAGCATTTTCTGAGACAACAAAACGTATATCATGTTTTAACTGAGAAAACACAGAAGCAAAGTTAAAGAGGAAATTATTTTAATCTATCCTGTGGCAGAAAAATTAAATACAGAAGTGTTAATCCTTGAAGGCATATAGATGCTTGATTAGGCAAAGTGTATTGATTGGCAAAAAATTTATTCCAAGATCAAAACCTGCATTGATTGCTGTCCCTCTGCTTACCCAGTTTAACCAATGTGGCCTAAGAGACTCGTGTTTAGTGAGGGCGGCTCTGAGAAGGGGCAGTTCCCCTTTCCTTTTCTGCTCTTTCCACCCCATTTAACAGGACTCCATGGCGGTGCCCTTCTGTCCCCACATAATGTGGCTCCCCACCCACTTTGTTTATGTTTAATTCCATTTCTATCTTCATTTTCCACCAGCAGGAGTTAAAACTGAACAGTGGGACAGAAGCTGGATGTGGAACAGGGAGAGCCTCTGCAGTACATGTGGCAGCTCACTGTGGTGACAGAGCAGCCACTGCCCTTCACTGAGCCTTCAGTGCCAGCAGAGTTTCAGGGGCACTTGTGCCAGAAGAAAAACAAGGGTTTTTTGGAAGCTCTCTTCCCAAGGGCCTTGAATGAACAGCGCCATAAGCTAGTGTCATGCTCAGTCTGGAACAGTCTTTACTAAATCCTTATCCAGCATCAAGAGATACCACATTACAAGATGACAAGTTGAACCTCTTCTCCTTCCTTGTACTACTGTTTATGTATTTTCAGATCATTTCCACAGATCTTTACAGATAGAAAATATAGTATTTCTAGTTCCCCAGCTAAAAACTTGTCTTTGTTCTCAGCAGAGCTTGCAATGCCTCCCAGTCTACTACTACCTTCAAATTCATTTGAATTTTGTATTCACAAGCCAGACTTAATGGGAAATACATTCGGTATATAAATTCCTGTGGGAACCCAATGGACAATACATCCCAATTTAAAGTATGACCACCTATCATTACCTTTGATGCCACTTTAGGTATGTCTGCTATTACTTGGGCCTAAGAAAATTTATTTGGTGTGGTAGGCAAGAGTAGGAGGTGATGGTAGAAGGATGGTTCCAATTCATCCTACCAATGAATTGGAACCATCTGGTCTTTAGGGTTCCTTCCAACAAACCAATTTATGTTTCTACAAACTATATCAATACAAGGTCAAAATTAATAAGTCATCTTTAAAAGTCACTTCTGTATTCTGTGATTTTTCTTTATTGAACCACATGCATATTCCTAATGAGTCCATTACCTCCATGATAACTTATGATTTTTCTCTTAAGGGAATTTAACTATTACTTTACTACAGCCAGGATTTAATACTAACTAATGACATAAGCCAGAATAATTCTGGCTTATAATTTAAATCATTGCAATATTGCCCTTCTCAAATAGAAGATAACTCCAAAATTCTCATGACTGCTAAACAAATTTGCAATGATGTACTAAAGGTGTAGGTAATTCCCTATTTCATAGATCCTGTCCCTCATACCTGCAGGGCATCTCTAACTGCCTCTTGCTCTCTCACAAGTGTAGCTGTTTGTTTAGTGCTTCATTTATCACCTATCCATGCACATTTATCAGCTTTCCATGCACATTGTTGAGGGCTTTTTCCAGCACAGATGAACAAGGAAGTGTGAGAGAGAGAAATCAGGTACAACGAAAGGTTGAAATGCAAACTATTTTGAAGTCTCACTGTATTCTTTTCTGGGCTACTCAGAATAAATGTGAATGATCTACATACTGTGCATACATATGAACTTATCATTTGGGTTAGAAAGGTTACATCTACAGTGGGCCAGCTCCAGCTCAAAAGCAGTTCAAAGAGAGCCCTCACAAAAAGAATCTCAGCCCTGCCTATTCACGTTAAAACAGAGCAATTATTCTTTATGATTTGCTGTTCCATAGTTCATGATTCTCATCTCTCTTGGTAATCACTTCAGTGCTGGACCCTTCAAGTAAGGAAGGATCTTTGCAGCTATGAAATGCAAGGCAAATACCAAGCTTCACAATTTATTTTTTTTAAAGCATTTTCATTTAAATTTGACTGCTCAGTTAATGAGTGGTTTAACCCCAAAATTATAGCAACTCTGAAAATAGCCTATAAAGTTTTATTCTGTCTGTTAAGATTAGTCTCATAATTTTTCTACTGGCCTTCAGTGTTGCACCAAAATAAAACAGACCTGGTGTTGCCACTACAGTTACCACAAACACATAAAAAACCATGCAAAGCCTAAGCACTGAGCAATATAAATCAGGATGCATAATTACACAGCAGCTGCTCACTGGCAGGAAGGAACCCTGTGAGCAAAATTTGGCCTGGTGATTTGGAATAGGACTCAAACAGATGCCTACACTTCTCAAATTGCTAAGACTTAGTTTAATGTTAAAGCATAATGTTTGCTATATCCAAATCATCATAACTCTTTACAATTTATTTTGTCTAGGATGTGGAGGCATAAAAAATAATGCTCAAGTGTCAACTCCCTTGTATTTCAAACCTGGTTTTGTTGTTGCCTCCACACTGAGGATCAGAAACAAAAGGGGTGTAGATCCCCAGAAGATGCTTTGGGAATGCAGATACTTCTTGGGTATATATGTGTCCAGCATATAGGGATGTCAAAGGGTTTTGGCACTGGCCAAAAGCTCCTGAATCACTTTTCTGAATTTAAGTGCCTGCTTCTCCCTTGAATGCCCAACATGCACCTCCAGCTCTTCTCCTGGCATCTAGCACTGGGTTCTGAGGCATAGTACTGCAAGAGGCCAGAAGCCTGAAAATGAGAAAAAATTAGCACCTAGCTTTAAATAAGGTTTGTTAGCCCTTTATAGGATTTAGCCCTAGCTTTCCTAAAGCTCACTCATCAAAAGTAGTTTTTGAAAATAGAACGTGGCTGCTTGAAAATCTTAGACATTACTAAGGTCAGGGAGACTTCTGCTCTTAGGAGGCTAAAAGCTTTAGAAGGAAACCACAGGAGCGCAGGGGGAAAGTGCTTTAAATACCCAGCCCTGTTTTCAGTTACCAGCACGAGCACCCTTTTGGGGAGAACAAGTAACTTCCTTTGCCAGAGCTGCTCCAAACAGCCCACAGCCTGCTCCAGCACTGACCCTCCCACAGGGAAGACAGCACCTGCAGGATGTCCCCATCTCGCTCACAACCATCTCCTGCACCAAACAGTGCAGAGGGCTCTGCATTGATGGGCAGCTGGACTGGGTGACCTTCTGCACTCCCTGCCACCCAACACCATATTCTGGATCCTAAAAGGAGCAGGAAATAAGCTTGTTGATTTATATTTCTATATATGTTCAACACATGCACCAACAACCTGCCACCCCACTGAGCAGGGAGGATGGAGGAAGGGAGCTGATGTCAATATCAGAACCTGGGATGCATCAGATCCCAGGATGCAGACACATGGGTAAACAAGGTAGCACACTCTTCCAGATAATGACAACAATCTTTTTAATGTATTAAAAATTCAGCCAGAAAGGAGGTAAAGGAGATTTTGGGAAGGGGGTGGGGGGAAGGAAAGATCAAAATAATAGTTTCAAAGCACTGTACTTATTTTAGACATTCTTACAGCATGTTTCCATAGGAACTGGAACGCAAAGGAGCACACTGCAGCAGCGTTCACAAATGTTGAAATATTGTGTGGTTTGGTGGCTTGTAAAAGATTGGTTAAGGGCACCATGACCACTCAGAGTCCCAGGCACCTGCTGCCTTTGCTGCACAACAGGATATTAGCCATGATGTTTTGCAAAATCTAGGAAAAGAACCTTTTTTGCCAATTTTTTTCCCTGTCATCCTGCAGACATGGCTGTGTAGCCATGCGTACAGCCTCATTCCTGGACAATCCCCACCCAGATCCACGTCATGTGGGGCATGATGACAGCAGTGTTTAACCCGGGTTGTTTGGTTGCTGTGGCGGTGGTGTGTCCTAAGGAATAGCAGGTGGGTTGGTTTTTGTATCCAGCTTTAGTATCCACCTGCGGACTGACCTTGTGCAAGTCACCTCAGGTCAGATCTGCTCCATCTGTCGGCTGCCTGAAATGCATCTCACCCAGCTCCGCAGGTGAGCCCTTCTCTGGCCAGCTGGACAGCTTCTATCCTGCCTGAGACACCCACACCATGGACAGGTCTCTTGTCACATCCATACACTACTCCCTTTGCCCATGTGTCAATGTGCCACGTGGCAATTGATTATTTTCTCCATTCAGAACTGCCCACTACAAAGTGAAGTCTGTGTTGCAGTTCACCAGAGCAGCATTCAACTGCATGAAGTGGGCGTTGCATGTCTTGGAGCAAGGCATGGGCACGGGGGTGCTTTCGGAAACCTTGCTGGTGAGACAGCACTGGAGGGTATTTAGGATGTTGGGAGCCAGACCTGGTGTAGCATCACCCTTAACTCCTCCTGTGTCAGCCCCCTCCATAAGCTGTCCTCAAAATTAAAACAGGTTCTTTCTCAGAGGAAAGTAATTAGTTGTCTCCAAAAAGCAGCATTAGAAGCAAAGAAACCCAGGCAACAAGATAAAATCCAGGCAACAAGAACCTGGGACTGAGCAGAATGAAGCTATTTAACAGAATTACTCAAAGAAAACAAAGATGCTCCAGAGTGTGATGAACTGTGCACCTCACCCTGTGGTGGTGAGCCTAAATGACCAGTTTAACTTTAGATGGTGAAAATGAGACAAAATTCCTCCCACCTCCTGTGTTGTCATTCCTCAATGCACACAGCAGTTCAGTGGCAGCAATCCCATTTGTAAAGGATTTTCTCACCAACTTGTGACAAGGGCTGTGCAAGCATTGGTTACTTGTACTTATGGATTGAGAAAAAAGTAGAACTTTGTTACTTATGGATTTGAAAACCTCCTAATATTAATATATATTGAGACCTGCCAGAGTCATACAGGTAAAGGTGGAGAATTTTTAACAATCAGGGTCAAACACATTCTTCCTTGGACTTGCCAGGTTTAACATCGCATGCCAGTAAGAAACTAAGCCAAATGCTGGCCAAATGTCTCTGTCCAGAAGTATCATCCAAACTATAGCCAGCAGAATCACAGAGAATCACAGAAGTTGGAAAGGACCCACAAGGATCATCAAGTCCAACTCAGCATTTCACAGGACATCTCAGCCCAAATGCTCCATCACTTGTAACCACCTACAAATACATTTATGCTGTTGTGGAAGTGCAAAAACTATTTTTAAAGCTGCATTTTGTAAATTAATTCAGTGGTTGCCTACATCACAGAGGTATTTTATAAACACCATAACAAAAACATGTAAATTTAGATATTTAGATATTTAGATACTCCACATACTGCAATGCTTCTGTCTCATCAAAACAACTTCCACTGTACATATTGCCGTAGGAATTCATATTTAATTACAGATTTAACAAAGAAATATAGATGTAGGATGTCTGAACCCAGGTCTCATTTCAAATGTTACAATGACAGTTTCAGTCAGTGTAATGATAGAAGTATCTAGGAAGCCCTGACAGCCTCACACTGAAATTCTGTGTTTAAAATCTGTTTACTTAAAAGAAGAAAATTCTGAGAATTCAATCTTTTCACACCTATCCAACAAAGCAACTTTGGGAAGGTGCACTGAAACTTTCACTATGTCTGTACCTTGTATTTTAAGGATACAAAGCAGTATGTTACAAATATAGATATGTATGCTTTTTTGCCCGTGAGGTCATACACTGATGTAGCAGAAGACATGCTTTAATGTCAGTTTTCAAATCTGAGAGAAATTTAATTACTTAAACTAGTGCTGTAACAAAGACACTAAAGCAGGATGTAAATTTTGCACACCTGCATGTATTTGCACAACTCCAGATGCACTCACTGAAATTCCCAGTGGGGAGTAAAGTCACAAGCCACAGTGATATGGACTGAACACAGAGAGCAGTCTGCATCACAGCCCAAACTAAACAAAACACACATATAGCTGCAGTGAGTAAATACATAGTGCAGAGATATTAGGATTTCTGATACTGCTATTTTTACCTTGGATAACTCAGTCTATAATAAAGAAGAATACAGTGTCCTGCACTGGACAAGCCGGCTGCTGTGAACTCACCCAAGCATTCAGCTCTCTGTTCTGGGTCCCCTTATGGGCAAGTCAGATCCAGATCTTCTCTCTCGCATCCAAACTTTGTTTGTTTTTACCCGAGACCACATCTCACTCCAAGAAACCATCGCTTTCAAAAAGAGCAGAGTGAGCCCAGCAAGCATCAGGCTGCAGGACTTCTCTAGGGGCTAAGAACAAGTAGAGAGATGCCAATCTGGCCACCCACTCCAGAAAGCATTTCTCCAGCTTAGCTTTCCCACCGTAAATTCTTGATGCAGAGAAACAATTTAAAAAAAAAAAAAAAAAAAGCAATCCAGTCGTTTATCCTCCAGGCTGGAGAGAAGGAAAGAGGCTGCCACAGCAGTGCCTGTTTTGAATGCTTGGCAGGTACACAAGCACAAGGAGGGTGATGCTATAGATAAGCATAGACAGAAATAGCTAGAAGGATGAGCTGGCTCAGGGTAGCAGTGGTGAAAGGCAGCAATCCCCCTTCTCCTGTGATTGCACAAAAACTAGCAGCTGACCCGCAGACTCACCGAGAGTGTTGGCAGGAGAGGGTCCCTCCAGGCTCTGAGCCTCACACGGGAAATATCCTCCTTGCACAGATCCCCTTCCCCATCTTGGATACATGCTTTGAAGGCTGCATCTTCTCAGCCTGCTTCTGACTCAGAGCACAAAACCTGCTCGCTGCCTGTTGGGGGTTTTGGTGCTGTTCCCAGAATCCTGCCAGGAAGCTGCAGCTCACAGATCCCCCTGCGCCAGCAGGAAAATCCAGTAACTGTGGCTCAGAAAATACTGCCAAAGCACCAAACTGAAGGATCTGGGCAGCCACCTCATGTCTCCCCCATGAGCAGCCTCACACAGCTCTCCCTACTGCTGGTACCAGCCCACAAAGAGACAGAGATGTCACCTGGCACTTATGCAATTCTGCTGCAAATATACAAAACAGTTAAATGTGAGGGTTTTACCCAGCTGCCACCATTTAATCTCTGTTTCTTCCCCACTCCTTTTCTGTATGGCAAAAAATTCTAATTTCCTTCTAAAACTGGAAAACAGTCTCACCTGAATGCGCCTGTAGGGAAGAAGAAGGATTAAAAATCCTGCTTTTTAAAGCTGCTTGCACAGGAAAAGATTAGTCAGTGCCTACTTTACCCTGTGCAGTATCAATATCCAGGAACCCCAATCCTTGTCTGTCAGTATGATGGGACACCAGAGAAACTATACAGCTTAGAAAGGGTTGAGATGGGCAAGGACGCTGAGCTCAGCTAGAGGCGGCAGTCTGGGAAGGGAGAAAGTCCTTCTCAGTATGAGCAAACTGAGAAGGAGGGAAGTAAAGAAAGGTGAGAGTCACTGTGGTTTCACTGGTGGGGAGCAAGGGTGGTTGAGGGCATGACAAGGTGTGTACCAGAGAAGAGATAAACTACAGAAAACTAGGACTGGGTCACAGAGAAGTGAAACTATGCAATACAGCAGAATTCATGAGTGGGGCAAGCAGCCAGAAATGTGAGAACACAACAGAAGGAGGGAACAGGCATGGGAAGAAAGTGATGTCATGAAAAATGGAAGGAGAAGAATGATCTGAGAAACAAATCAAAAACTCAGTGCTTAGAAAGAAAATGAGGAAAAATAAATCACAAACTAACACCAACCTCATTTTAAATAATTTTGTTAATCTGTTGAGCCTGAAAACATCACATTCTGACACATGTTCTGATTCCCTTTTTACCACTGGGGGTTACATTACTCCAACCACTGAACCATGCTCCTGTGTCCAGGAGGGAATGTCCTGAGGGACTTCCTCACCTCCCTTAGAGCAAGGGGACAAAGGACCTCTAGCCCAGTGTTGGTGGCAGGACAGACAGGAGCCTCCCACACCGCCACTCCATCAGCCTAGTGGAGGGGCACGCACAGATTGGGATCAAACACTGCTATTATGGGACAACTGCTGCCTCGCTCACCAGCTGCCAGCACGGCCAGCTCAGGCTGCTTGAGGAAACCTCACAGGCTACAGCTATGCCATTCAATTGGTCATTCCCAAGTAGCTTCCCAGGAATAAGGTCACCTTCCAAGATACGACTGAAATGGGTGACAGCTCGCAGCTGCCTGATGGGGACATGCCCTGACCCTACAACTCCTGGAAACAGGCCTGGCAACCCACTGGGAGAAAGGTGCCTGGCAGAGCTCTAATTCAGGCCAGGAACTGCTCCAGCAGCTTCCCAGTGTCAGCAGACACGCTCTCCTTGGGGCCTGGCAGTGCCCTTTCCTAATAGAGACAAACCCGTAGCTTAACATAATACTGCAGATGGTCAGAGAAAACCTATTATTTTTTCATCACCCTTCATTTGTCCTGACTACCCTGGAAAATCGGAAAAAACCAGTATATTTGTCATGGTAGGAAAACTCAAGAAACTTAAATAAACAGCTTTTGAGGGCTGATAAAGAAAAACCTTAGGTTCAGAATGATAAAACCTACAAGTGACAGCAGAGATACAAACAGAAGCTTAAATTTGACACAAAAACAAAAAAAAACAACAGTAAGCTTTAAATAGTTTGTGGCCAGGCAAAGTCTTCAGGCACATTTATTTGCTGTTTTCCATGAAGGAAACCATTATTGTTATAAAAATTACTGCACATTTTTTGGATTGTGTTGTTTTGTTGGACAAGACAAGAACCAACGTTGCCTGACAGTGCTTCAGCAGTAGTACTAGAGCACTAGAGCACCCACTGTACTTTAAACTAAAACTTTTCAAACTCATTAAACAAAGTATATGTGAACCATTAAAATAAAAAGGGCATTTCAAAAAATCACAGGGTGTAAACTGTTCCTTTCTAAAACATTCCTATCAGCTAGGGTTACCTCCTTTCAGATGAATGGAGAAGAGAGCCTGAAAAGCAGGTAACTGTGACCTAAAGAAACTAAGACAGAAATGTTTTGGCAGTTGATTGGAATAAGTACTTTGTACCAAGCAGCTGATGATTTCAGATCTGCCCTGTGTTTTTTGCACTACTTTCACAATAAGGTGAACTGCTACCACCTGTTCTTTGTCAAAGAGAACACAGTTGAAGTATTTACAGTTTGATATTTACCATTTAAATGATGGGTAAGAAAACAAGAACAGTAACAGATGGGTTTCTTTTAACTGTGTTTAAGTTGTTTAGAGCTATTTCTGGGTAAAAAACCAAAAAACAACAAACCAACACACACACCAAAAAGCAAACACAATATGCCTTCCTGATGCAGATTATTCATCTGAGATTCAACATCTACATTTGTTGAAATAAAAGTGAACTGGTTTTTAAAGTATATGATTGTTACAATTCAGTGCCCCATTTTTAACTTGCATAGGTGTTGAAGGAGCTGTTTTATTTGCCAAGAGTCCCTAAATATTACTTTATATTTTCACTGGGATTTGGATGCTGATTATTTTCACAGCTAAAAACCTGCCTGGTATGTTTGATCTTCCTTGCCAGCACCACAAAGAAAAAACTGTGTTAAGGTCTTTATTCTACCAGGAATAAACACTTTTGAAAACTAACTGGGAATCTCCTTATGGGCAACAATACACATACAGCTTATTTCCCAGTATAGTTTTAGGAGGACACTCTTCCACCTGAAATATCATTATATAAGGTCTTGCACAAAGACCACTGTTAGGAAATAAACCAGTGACAGATACCAGCACTGCTCATCAGTCAAGCCAGCAGTAGCCAAAAAAAACCATACAAACCCTTTTGCAACCAAAAAGGGATATCCCCAAAAATCAGATACAAGAACACCATGAACCCAAGCAGCTCCCAAGAGCAGATGCAACAGCACTAGAAATAAAAAAAATTAAATGTTTTCTCTCTCTACAAAGAACTTGCATGTTAAGCATGTTGTGCTGGTTGTGGCTTGTTTAGAGCTAATTCTCTTCACAGTGGCTGCTTACTGGACTGTGTTCTGGATTTGTACTGGGGAAAATAGTGTTGGTAATCCAGGGATGTTTTGGTTGCTGCTGAGCAGGGCTTACACAGGGTCAAGGCCTTTTCTGCCTCTCATCCCACCCCACCAGTGACTGGGCTGGGGATGCACATGGAGCTGGGAGGGGACACAGCAGGGACAGCTGACCCCAGCTGACCAACGGCATATCCCAGACCACATGGTGTCATGCTCAGCATACAAAGCTGGGGTGAGGAGGAGGAAGGGAGGGGATGAGATTTGGAGTGATGGGGTTTGTCTTCCCAAGTCACAGTGCTGTGTGATGGGCCCCTGCTCTCCTAGAAATGGCTGAACATCAGCCTGCCCATGGGAAATGGTGATTTTAATTTCTTGTTTTTCTTTGCTTACACGAACAGCTCTTGCTTTCCCTATCAAACTGTCTTTAACTCAACCCACATTTCTCATTTTTACTCTTCAAATTCTCTTTCCAATCCTGCTGGTAGGGAATGCACGAGGGGCTGTCTTGGGGCTAAACCATGACAAAAAAATATAAAATTCTACAGATTAAAAGAGGCTTTTGGGTTTTCTTGTTTGGTTGTTTTTTTGGTTTTGTTTTTTTTTTTAAATCATAGCTTCTGAGAAAACATCATTACTGATTTGCTTCAGAAATAAGCATATTTTAGTTCAATAGACTTTTATCCTTTGTGTGAACTCGAAGCATTCACATTCAGTTACTGTGTAGCACAGCCTGTGCAAGCAGCAAGTTAAGATCACCATCAGAATCAGTTTTCCTCTGACATCAATCTATAATTCCCATTACAGAATAGAAACTACCTAGGAGAGAAGTTCTAATTGTCCATACTGCACTTTAGCATGCAATTGTCAAACAGCTTTTTGGGGGGGCGTTTTTTTTTTTTTTTTTTTTTTTTGCTTTTAGTGTTTGTATGATCTACCATGTTGAAATCATAGAGATGAAAATCCTTGAGCTGCAAAAATTGTCATAGCTGTCTTCAGCCATTGTGAGGTCCAGAAGTATTCCTTGATTGCTCCACACACATTCACCACTGGCTTTTCTGAGGAAACTCCCAGCTAGGGTTAGCTTACTGCCTGCCTTCTACTGTAATTAAAATGTTCATCACTGGGATGTTCCATGCTTTAATCATCTTTGTATAAAGGAATTTGAAGGTGTTTTACAGCAGTTACCCTCTCAGACCAGAGCTGAAGCCCATCTGGCTTCTCGCCCTATTTTCAATATCAGTATGAACCATACTTCACAGGATGGCATAAGAGTAATGCAGAGAGCATAGAAGGAACAAACATTCCCCTCCTCCATGACCCCATAGCCTCAGATCCACCCATTACAGACCAAATGAGCTCTTACATGTAAGAGTTTCTTTATGTCCAAGTACATTCTAAATTACTACTGATAATATGCATGACCTGTCTTCTTTTTAACTTCCTGGCCAGTCTCAAGCAACTGTGGTGGAAGTGCTGAATTCCCACAAGTTTTGTGAAAGTTGCTGATCAGGGAGTAGAGCTGAGGGAAGCACAGAAAGTAGCTTTCACTTCATGTGACAACAGAAAGTCTTCATGGAAAAAATCTTCCTTAATGATGAGAAAGCTGCAACTGAAATAAGTATTTTATGATACACCAAGGAATTAATCTCTTCATCACAGTTTCTCTCCCATGGTGACTGTCTATTGCCTAATGAGGTGCTACTGTGACTGATGTTTCCACAGCAATTCCAGCATCACTAAGGACTTTCCCTTGTGTGGCTTCTTTGGCTTCCTACAAAAGGGCTTGGTACAACTCGGTAAAAGTGAACTAATCGTGAGAGAAAAATCCAATAGAAACCAAGCTTCAGTAGTTCTGCTACTTTTGTGACCATTTGCATAATTCTGTAGTCTTGAAACCCATAAAGTTGTCCTGTTTTAAAAAACTACTAATTTTTGGTGTACATGGACATGTTAATTGTGTTTCATGGACATGTTGATTGATAAATGCAACATTTTTTTATGTGAAAGGGATTTGCTCTTTTTCTCCTGAATCAATGTTTGATTTTAAAGCCTGACCCACTGATTTCATGGTAGAGTGATTGGAGCTCCCAGCACTCATAAGAAAATTCTCTAAAATTAACTGAACACAGTGGAAGTGCACCAGACAGTTCAGGAAAAGCTTCCTCCTGCCCTTATTTTTGGTGATACTCCTATTTGGACATAACATGTTTTGCATACAACAAAAATTCTATAAGTACTCATAACACTGCATAAGAACTCGTATTTATGTGCATGAGACTTGTCCTTAAACCTTGTAGCTCCAGGTTTAAGGACCAATAATTCAAACATGGGGCAAGTAGGGAAACAGAAGCATAGGGATGTCTGTCGACCAGGCAAAAGATGATAAATTACACCAGTCACAGATCTCTGGTAAGAACCAAAACTACAAAACACTGAGTAAGAGGTTCTGAGTACTAATGTCCTTTTCTCTAACTACCTTCCTCTAGCAATTCTGTGGATGCTACAAACCAAAGTGTCCTTCAACAAAAACACACTTCAATTCTATTGCTCTTGAAGTTTAGATTATTCCCAGCGCCACTATTAGACTTCCTCCCAAAGGATTGGTTTTACCATTGCAATACTGGTGCCTGATGTAGACACATGGTTACTTTTCAAGTTACTTTTACTGAGGTGACTATACTACTACCTGGATTCAACCTCCAGTCATGCTTGATATCAATTAAATATTTCCAGATGCCTGAGCAGAGTCTAAAAGAGTACCAGTGCAATTAGTGATTGCCATGGATTCTCAACAGTGCATGTGAAAATAGGTCAGCAACATTTAGAGGGTGCACATGTAAAAGATGACGTCTCAGGGTGCCTTCCAGCTCTCCTCTTCTAAGTCTACAACATACACCATTAAGAGAAAGCCTGTGTTGAGCAGTACCTGTTTCTACCAGACTGCAGACCATTTCACCACCTTCTTTGAAAGCTTTTGTTGGGTCCCTGAAATTTACTTCCTCATCATCCCTCCAAGTTTTATTTCTGCCACTCCTTAGACTTTCAATTTTTGCACCTAATTATCCTCCCCCTGTCTGTTTTCTCTAACCTCGGTTTCCTGCCTTCTCTTCTGTATTTCCACTGAAATTCAAACCATGCTTGCAATCATACTGTACTGACTGTTTCCTTAAATCATGTATGAAAACAAATGATAAGTACCATCCTAAGACACAGCTGAAGCTGTCAAGGATTCTCTTGAACATTTTAGTTATGAAAGACCTTCAGCTTTGCTGAGAGATTTTATCTTACTCACTACATCTACTGTGGCTTAAGATCATGCTGCAAGACACTCTGAACGCTACAGTGAAGCAGTGCAAGTGGCTCAGTTCTATGCTTTTCAGCCTTAGTGTGCCAGATATTTTTACAGTTTTTGTTATTCCTACACAATTCCCAGCAGCAAAGGCCAGAGCCTGTGTAATGATGTGTGTCACTGAGAGCACTCTCCTTCAATCTGCAGTGCTCAGCCACGCCAGCAGCCAGTCTGCTAAATGATCAGTTAGCATCAAGAATAAAGAGTTTAAGCTGTGTAAATAAGAAGCATTCATATAGTTGGGGAGGCATTAGTCATTGTACTAACAGAATATCCTGACTACAAAAAGGACCGTAGTACACACAGATCAAGGATCCGCTTATCACTGATATCAAATAAGAGGATTACATATTGCATTAACCAGAGATGTTTTCATATTCCTTGCTCTCCATATCCCAGGCAATTTTCTCTGGCCTCTCAGAAGAGAGCACTCAAAATGAACTCTTGGAATATAAAAGTTAATAAGCAGCAGGGATGGCTGAGATTCACTAGATCAGCAGGAAGCCAACTTCTCAGCAGCAAAATAAAGATTTCTTCTGTTCTCTAAAGATATTTCATTGAGCACAAATTCTTTTATTCTGCCAAGAACATGAGGTGGCATAGACTCTTCCACCTTACTTCAATAAACTGCCTACACTTATTTGCTCTCACAAGAAAGAGAGGCTGTTCCCTTATGGAGTGTGGGGCTGGATAAAGGAAATGGTGCTTGCAAGAGGGCTTGTAGACTAATCAGCAAGGCCCAAATTTACTACAAATGGAGACCAACTGTGTTCTCTAGTGAAGAGAGGCTGTTTACAGTTTTTGGCAATTCATGGTAAAGAGGAACCCCTGCACTGCTCTATGTTATGTGTGTATAGCACTCTCCTGGAATAAAAGAGATGTGTCAGCTCAGAAGGGTGACCAGGGCACCTAAGGAGGTGCTCAGTGATGGCTTCTCCTAGTAAAGCCCTCAAGTCATGTGTAAACAACCAGACATCCTGCAAAGAGAAGCTCCAGCTCTGACAGATCCCCACACTTAATAAATTCCACTCTGTGCTGTGGAACTTTCCTCAGGATACTGTCCTACCAATGGTTTGCAGGTGCATTTTTTCAGAATTAGTGGCATTGATTCTTCCCTTGGGTGAAGTGGCAAGGACAGGTTTTGTAATTCCAGTTGGTAAAAAACCTCTACTCCAAGAACACAGCATAAGCCAGCTGGATTTTTACAGCAGTGCACCCTTTCCTTCAACACAGCTTGCAGTACTATAAGCTAGAAATTTAAGGTAAAATCCAAACTCCTTTAATAACATTTAAAAAGTGAAATAAAATTTGGTATATTATGAGGTACAGCCTCATAATATAGAAGGTTTTTATAAAAAATATGTGTCTTGAGGACACAGTCTGTGTTCATAATACAATAAATCAATGAAGACGCAATGGGCTCAATCCACTGAAATTTGAATGGAACTTGTAAGCATGTAAAAACTGTATTCCCAGTCAAGTCACACAACATTTTGAAGACAATAAGAAAAAGCAGATTAAAAAAAATAAAAGAAAGGAAAAAGACAATAGAATGTTAAGGGGTTGGAATGGACTTTAAAGATAACCTAGGCCCAACATCTGTCACCATGGGCAGGGATATCTCCTACAGGCAGGACACAATGCCTCTGAAGCAATGCATGTGCCAGACCCAAGAAGAATTTCTGTTCTCCCTGATGAGGACAGGATTATCTGAAAGAGACTTGACACCCATGACAACACCTTTCAGAGGATTTAGAAAAGAAGGATAGTTGTTGGATTCCCACCATCCTACTCTAAACATGAAAGTTGAGCAAAAGCCATCAGAGCCTGGCAGACTCAGATCTGTGGTCGGATTCATCCAAATGGCTAGTGAAGCCAATAAGACTCTTGACAAGCCTCACTTCTTAGATGAGTGTCATTCTGCATTATTATTTGGTGATTTAAAGTTCCTCTTCAGCCAGCCTGTATTAAAACAGAAGATTTCAGAGTGTCAAATCAAAGCCCCCATCCCAGTAAACTGGGTGTCCATAACTGGCCATTCACATAAGAGCTGGACTTGATGGCTCCTGTGAGTCTCTTCCAATTCAGAGGATTTTCTGAGTGCGACCACTAAAACTCAGACATTACTCTGTGGTAGAGTTGCTGGAGCTGGCTGAAGTGCAAAGCCAGATTAGACACTCAAGCCCCAAGTAGTTTTCCTGCTTATTCTTGACCATGTAAGTCAAAAATGCTGAAGTGAATCCATGGAGTTCACTTTATAAATTGTCCATCTTTGAGAAGAGATTTTTCATTTCCAGGAAGGGCTTGCATTAAAGGGCAGAGAACTGAAATCTTTAACATTCTTGCTAGTGATTTTCTTCAAAATTAGAAGAAAAAAATCACCAAACCCACCACAAGATTAGAACTGACCCACCATTATTGACCATGCACAAAACTCATTACAGTAAACTACATTACAACAAAGCTATTTTTACCAGCATCCTCATTCAACTTCACCAGTTCCCCGTGTGTGGAAATAAAATCAGTTTTAATGTAACAAACATAATAGTGCCATTGTTAGAGTACACTGACAAGTGGCTCATGAGTGAGGCATCAAAGTGGCCAAGGATCAGGTAAAGATGCGAAGGGCATTCAGGGCTGAGGACAAGAACTTTCTACTGTCTTGGCCACAGGTGAGAGGTAGCAAAGGAGGTTGGTACAGAAGGTGGTGCAGCAGGGAAGGTCAGCCTGGAGAGTGGCTGATGTACACAGCTATGATGGGAAAAGCACTTCCATCAGAAGTGGAGCACTGAATGTCTAAGGGGTGTTACAGGAAAAGTGACAGGAGACAGGATTTCAAATAAAATGTGCAGGTAACTCCCTGCTGTGAGAGTGGGAAGTAGTCAGCTGTGCTCTCTACACAGAAAAATGTACAGGGAAAAGAAGAATATCTATTTTAGCTACATGCGTGAAATACCAATGAGCCATTCACAGAGAGAAACCAGAGATGTAGTAAGGTGCAGAATGCCATGGCAGGACATCAGGCAGATAGTTTTGGAAAGAGCTGACCAAGCAGTGGTTACTGCAACTGTGAAAGGTGGTAAAACCAGGGCAGTCCCATCCAGGAGCTACAAAAAATCCCCCACTTAGGGATGGGGATGAGAGGATGAATTTATAAAGTAATGGCTAGGCAAAAACATCAGCATGTTTCCAAATAAAATGTTTTTCATGTGAAGTGCAGTGTCAACAGCAAGAACATAAATCCAAGAACATTTAATTTTCTCCAGAAAAAAGGCTGAAAAAGTTGAGGAAGAAAATGTGTTAGGCATGGCAAAGTTTGAAGAGATCCACCAATAGTGGTAAAAAGTGCAGCAGAGTAATTTTTTAGAGAGCTGCTTCCTTCCTCGTTTTTTTATCAACAGATAAGCATTCCCTCTTGCCTCTATCCAGACTTGCATGGCTATGATACCACCTCACATAATTGCAGGTCAGTGGAAGAATAACAGAATTTTCTCCTAACTTAAAGCATTATTTTCAAAGCATGTCAGTATGAATCTACACACAGTCCATAATAGTTTGTGCTGTGTCCTCTTCTAGTTAGGAGATGAGTGTTTAGGCTACATGGTATTTCCTAACCCACAGCATACTCTTCTTGCCTTTTGCCCAGGTGAAGGAAGGTGGGAAATAAAAAAACCAACAGATCCAGAAGGTTTTTACTGATGGTAAAAGTAACTGATATAAGTAGGAGAGTCAAGCCAGGAATTTATAGCATGGATTAATTGAGGGAGACCAGAGGAGAGACTTGGGAAAGAAAAATCTGGTTCCTGACCTTGAGGGTGTGGAAGGTGGTGACAGTCAACACCTATTTTCTCTCATTGTCACAGCAAGTTTAATCTCAAGCATTTCTATGATACAGGGTGCAAATAATAATTTCTTCCCATTTGGAATAAGGTTTAGTATTGGAAGAGCTCAATCTCCTTCATCTACTCCTCTAAACTTTCTTTTACCTCTTATCACCTCTTGCAGCATAAGCAAAGCAATCCTTTTCATATCCTTTAGAGTTTCATCCTCACTGAACACTATCACTTGTCCCCAGAGTTCTACTTTATATCCTATTACAGTACTACATGGGAATTAAATTAGCAAATGCCAAGCCAATTGCCCAGGGAATTTTAGCAATGTAGTCTTTGCAATTTACTAAGAGTGGAACATGAATTTGCTGCAAAAATAGAATGATGTGGGTTTCTCTAAAAACTGTGGCAGGTTCACAATTTTGTACTTTCCAGTCTAAACTAGAAGTAACATAAACCCCTAAATATATGAAATATTTATATTACCTATTGTGAGTCAAAACTGAAAAAAATACACATTCTAAAGACAGCTATATGCCTAAATTCAGGCCTCCTCTGTTCAGAAAATCCCTAAGATACAAATATCTAACAAATAGATTCTTCAGGAGAATTTGGGAGAAAGATTGTACGTTTCCCTTTATTTTTAAACAAAAGAATTTGGTGTATTCTTCATCTTTTCTCATATTCAAAGGTAGAACAATTATTTACTTTTTTCTCTGCTTTTTTAAGGAACCAGCATGCAAAGCATGCTTTTGACTCTATAGAAACAGCATTTTAATGTCAGTCAAATTAATAAAGCCCCAAAATTTACAGGAGCCAATTTTAAACAGCGTCAGTGCAGACAGAAGAAGAAAGCACTTGCAAATCAAAAATGGAAGACAGGCTCCAAGCTTCCTACATTTATTTTTTGAATGGTTTATTATATCAGCAAAGACCTCCTCTTCCTCAAGAGTTAACCTCACTTGAGCAAGAAGCAGCCTCACTCTCTCCTTTAGAGGCACCTTTACGTGTGGTAACTGTTCATACCCTGTGTAATATTTGGGCAGACAAGAGACTTACAGTAAGTTTCTGGCAAGTTTTTATTTTTCAAAAAGCCAAAACCAATATGAAGTATTTTATCCCAGTATTAACTAATGTAATAAGAACAAAGCATTGTAGGAAAAAAATTAAACCCTTGCCTTATGAGAGGAAAAGTAAGATCACTGCTGATGTTTCTGGGAAACCTCCTAGGCATGGTAGTGATGGATCCCAACAGTGGAACACAGACAAACCTGTAATTGCAGCTCAAATGTAAACAGACCACATCAGACAGGAATTATGGGAATTCTGGAAAAATATACATGCCAGGCTACAATCCTATGTACTTCCAGCAGGAAAAATAACTGAGTCTACCTGTATTTATCTGTAAGAGTAAGTAAAATAAGAGCAGAATAAATTTTGCATTGAAAAACCCTGCAATTAAAACAATTATGAGTCACTCCCCCAAACCTTCACCACTGAAAATAAATTACAACATATTTATTTGTCAATTGTTAATTCAGACTTTGAGAACAGTTGCATTGCTTTTTCTCCTCAAACTGTAGGTATTAGAAAAAGCTTATACACATATGTATAAATAACTTGCAAGCAAATCAGGCATTAAAGAAATCATTAAATATCAGGAGATCCAGAAGAAAAATTAGTAGGACAGTAATGAAAATCATTATAATCTACTAGGAAAAAAACAAATAAAAAACCCCAAACAAACAAAGCAAGGAAGACTGTTTTAGTCTTGGTCCTTGCTGCTCACACAAGTTATACCAAGCTCTCCATGAGCACAGACTAGATAACAATGCCTTGTTTGGGGAGGAATTGAATCCTCAAGCCCAAAAAGTACACTCTAACTCGATCCCCAGCCCACAGAGCTACACACCTCCATGTCAACTTGTCTCCACCTTTCTCACTGATAAAGAAACCCAGATGCTGTGCCAGCAAGGGACACCTTTAGATCCCAAAATACTTTAAGTGGATGAAGAAGGGTCACCCTCTATCCTACACCTCATGCTCAATGAAGCAGCCTCAGGCACAGTATGCAGAGAACAGGGATACATGGACAGAAAACCCTGAGAAAGTCTGCAGAGTCCTACAGACTGCAATACTGAATTTTGAATGGCTGAAGTGACACCAGTGATCAGATCAGCTAAATGCAGAGATGCTCACATCTTAGTGTTAAGCAACTCACTGGGGGCAACCACAGTTCTGAATGAGATACAGCCCTGCCTCAAAAATGCACACCCTAGCACACCATTGATTCATTCTCTAGAACTATCATGTATTTCCAGATAGAGCTTTGAACTTGTATCAGCAAGATCAATAGTGCTGCCTTTTATAGATCAGAACTCTGAGGCCTCACAGTTACTACTTCAGCATATATGAAAGACTAGCAGCATATAAAGGGATCACATTCAGCTCGATGTGTTAAGACACAAGAAAAATCAAGCAGGCAGGTCTTTGGCTCCAAATTACTCCAAAGGTCAGGATGAAAACAGAGCACATTACCTGCCATGCCATTTTCTGAGCATTATTAATATTTTCTTAACAGTCTTGATGCCAAACACAAACCCAGCCTGCAACAACATTAACACTACTGCCAGTAGATCTTCTGACTTTCTAGAGCGACCTGTCAATTTGCTCATGAGCAGATGACTTTTCCTTATCTAACATTAAACTGGGATTTGTACTTACCAAAAATACGTAAGCTTCAAAGGAGCAGAATATTGTTATGGTAGAGACTGCCTACTGCAGCCTGCCTCTCTGCTCTGTGGCTGCCACAGCAGCTTCACAGTGGTGGTTCCTACCTCTCCATCTGAGAAGCTTTAGGGCTAGAGAAAAGGAGGTTTGCTTCCAGTCAGAAAAACAAATATTAATTTGCAGCCAGCCTCTACCTTGCATTGAGGCTGTGGGTGGAATAATTCAAAAGTCAGTAGGACTGACCCTGTGTGCCCAAATACTCTGGGGATCACCATATTTCACAAATTTTTACTGAGGAAAAAAATGCACATGGAGCAATAACTGTGTTGCATAGGGCACTGTGGGTCCCCGAGGAGACCCTGAGTTGAGTGCTGGGTAGTGCAGAACAACTCTCTACATAGAGTAGGGCAAGTAAATTCCCCCCTGCCACACACCTGCCTCTTGTCCAGCACTCTGGACACAGTCTAAGGAACCTCCCCTCATTCGCAGGTGGCAACAAAATTCTGAGACTAAGATTTTTGTTTCATCTCAAAAGCCTTTGGGAGCCTACAGGTGTGATGGTAAAGGAATAGAAGTAGGATGAAAAAGAGAAAAGGAAACGGCAGCATTGCAGCTTATATAGGACAAGAACAGAATATAGGCAAGTCATGGAGGCATCAACATAAATGCCACCTTCTTCTTGCCACAATTGAGTCACAATTTCATTAAAACCAGAAAAGGTATTTTTGCAAGAATTCAGAAAAATTCTCCTCAAAAACTAAATTTTATGGGAATCTCAAATACATTTCTCTGTGACTCAACATGTGACTCAACATAAACTCAGATCAATCACCTTCCAGATAATATCAAAATCAACAATTAAAAAAAGTGTTTCATTTTTATGCTAGCTGCCTTTGCACTGCTTTGGGGTTGCATACAGCCCCAGTGGAGAGCATCTTCTCAAATGTGTCCTTTTGTCTGGTAGGCATCCAATTTCAGATGACCTCAAGCATTGTGGATGTTCTAGCATCTATACACATGAGCAACTGACATTACATGGATGGTACCCAGGAATACATGATTAATTTTTGTGTATTTTGTCCCTCTTTGAGACAGTAAGTTATATAAGCAGCAGTTTCAATGATTCAGGCAGGCAGCTAGAAAGAACAGATCTCAATTGCTTTCTTTTTAAAATGTATACTTGTAAATTAAGAAGCATTTCAAGATTAGGCATCTGTCCAATTCTTTTTATCATTTAGTGTGCTATGCTAATGAGGATGCTGTTTCTTTAATTATATCATTTGAAGAAAAAATTGCATTCAGTCCCTTGATCTTCTTTAAAACCATTCCCATGCTTGATTCCCCCATAGGCTTTTAATCACGCTGCCTCAGTGTGAAACTCTTCATTTGAGCAAAACTCTTCTCAAAACTGGTTCACTGAGAAAGTTTAAATTGTTCTCTCATTGGAGCTGTGTCCTCTACCACTCGGCAGCTTTAGGAGGAAGAGCTGTAAGACTGAAGCTAGCACTAGCTCAAATGAAGAGTAATGGTGACACTTAACATACTGTGTATGTAACATACTAAATGCCAGGACTTGTTAGACAGGGGTAGAGAGACAACTGAAGTGAGCTATAAAATAATACCTTTCCATGACACTTCACAGTAGAACTCAGTAAATCCTATTTAAAAACCAAAGCACGTATAATCAGCTGTTAAACTTCACTATGCAAAATTACCCAGATATGATGTTCATTGACATTTGTTATTAGTCAGATGCTTCACTGTGCCTTTTTTGTCTGTTTTAGCACACACAGTTACAATAACTAAAGCAAGTGTATGTTCCAGTTATGGTATATCCATTTAGAGTTTAACTGCAGTATTTGTTAACATGTTGTGCTTTCATCCTACACAGATAGACTGGATTTTGTTGAAACTAAGAACCAAATTGCACTAACATCTTGAAGCAAAGTATTTACAAACAAATATTCTGACACCTCATTTATCTGTTTTGCCATAAAATTGGCTTATACATGATTAATTTTGAAAAATAAGCACAGCATGCTTTGATGCACTTTTACTTTGAAATCCAGGTCACACTTTGTTTTGAAATTCAGAAAAACAATGTGAATAATATAATTAACATATCAGAAGATTCTTTGCAAGTAACTTTAAGCAAGCTAAACCAGGAGCTTATGAAGTTGTTGCTATTCTGTCACTGCAGACAAATCATTTCTTAACCTTTGTTTATATACTTTACTTTCTTTGACTAATTCTTCACACAGAAGGATTTTTGGAGTAGGCATCCTCCTACTAAGCCCCACAATGCTGAATGAAAACAGTGTTCTTGTCCCAAAACATCTACAAGCTAATTCCTGCTCTGTGGACTTGTTTCCAGCTGGGATGCTGCTCCTTAGAAACAAATCAGTAACAGTGTGATTATAAATGGGAAACCAGAAACTTGAGATGTAGAATCATAGATTCGTTTAGGCTGGAAAACACCCTTAAGATCATCAAGTCCAACCATTAACCCAGGTCCCAAGTCCACCACCAAACCACGTCCCCAAGTGCCACACCAGCACATCTTTTGAATATCTCCAGGGATGGTGACTCAACCACTTCCTTAGGCAGTCTGTTCCAATGCATGACAACTCTTTCTGGGAAGCAGCTTTTCCTAATACCCAATCTAAACCTCCCTTCATGCAACTTGAGGACATTTCTGTTGTCCTACTGCTTGTTACCTAGAAGAACTTGCATCTGGCTACACCCTCCTTTCAGGCAGTTGCAGAGAACAACAAGGCTTCCCCCGAGCCTTCTTTTCTCCAGGCTAAGAAAGCCCAGACCTCTAGTTGCTCCTCACAGGACTTGTGCTCCACATCATTCCCCACCTCCACTTCCCTTCTCTGGACATGCTCCAGCACCTCAATGCCCTCCTTGCAGTGAGGGGCCTAGAACTGAGCACAGGATTTGAAGTGCTGCCTCACCAGTGCTGAGTAAGGCTTTCACAACCCACCTGAATACATACAGTGAGTCATTCTACAGGTTCTCCACTCATGGCACTTAGTTGTCAAAATACCTTTGTGATGACACATTTCAGCATTATACTGTGCTTTTCTCAGGCATTTGCATTTATCACCTCAAGTGAACTACCTTCTGTCTGTACAGACCTTCCCCAAGTTGAGATGCGAGAGTCATTTCTGGCAACAGAGCAAGTTCACACCTTGACCAGTTACTTGCTTCATTTAGTGAGAATTTAATTTCTAGGTGCATGGTGTTTTCACTAAACCATTTACCTGGTTATTGCAGTAACAGCCATTTCTCATTACTTTACTTTCAAGTTCTTCCCAAGGAATGAGAAAAGAGAAGGTTTATCAGCTTTTGACCTCAGCTGCTTTCTAGAGCCAGCCCCAGCACCAACTCCAGCTCAGGAAGTTTGCCTTGTGTGCACAGCAGCCAAGCAGTGACCACTGGCTTGCAAAAGGCCACATGGGCTGCAAGCTGCCAACTCAAGAGGTCTGACCAGCAAACAAGAGCCTCCCCATGTCAAAACAAATGGCCAAAATACTTGTGATTGGTGTATTGCAGAGCTAGAAATAGAAAGCAATTCTTTCACCATACTGTGGTATTTGAATAGCTTCTCTTTTAAAAGGGCAAACAGTTCATTCCCCTGAAAGCTTGCTTGCAATGGCAATGGCTGGGCTTCATTTCAGTAAATATTAGAATTGCCTTTTTCAAAAAGGAAGCTCGATTCTTTTAAAGGTTAAGAAGGTAACAGACAAACACACAATTTTAAAAAACCCCAAAACACTAAAAGGCACTGTACTTATTTATGAGAAAAAGGGTGGGAAGATAAAGCCATGGATACCACACGTCCAAGAAGGAAAACAGAATATGGAGTATTGACAAATGACAAGCTGAGAGAGAGGCTGAGGTCTGCTAGAAATCCATCAAGTGAGGGATTTCTCAAGCATGTATCCTCAAAGGTATGAAAAATATTGTCACATTGAATTTTATTCTAGCAGAGAATCTCTTCTGGAAGGACCACTTTAAAAGTGTGGCTTTGGGAAAGTCTTCAAATTTTAGTCATGGCTTAATACAAGCAAGCAGTGAAACCAACTCCAGCTGATGTTATATTGGACTCCTACTGGAAACAGGTAACCATTTAACCAGAAAATTATGTTTCAATACAGGCAAAGGGCAATGCTCTAATTTCTTTTGCACATGGAAAACAATGTGCAATCTTAACCAATATCTAATTTATTTGTTTGGATATTTTAGAAAGACCATTTCTCAAAATTAAAAACAAATCATATGTTAAACTGAGCAGGGGAAAATAGTCACATACAAAAATATAAAAGAACCTGCTAAGGGATGCTTTATTACATGCCAAAAATAAAAAGAAAAGTCACTGTGCTACAAGCATGAAAGAAAGCTTTTATGGTTGAAGAGTCCTGGCTACAGAGAGTGAAAGCAGCAGCAGAGAAATCTGTAAAACAAATGCATAGTACATAACAGATGGGGGAAAGACACTGTTAGCAATGAATACAAATTAACATTGCAGAAATGCAAGCAAACAATGGAAGCAAAAAACCAGTAAAAACTATGGTAAGGTTTAGGCAATAGGAGTTCCTCCCTAAATGAACAAGAATAAGAGAATGCCAAGCAACGACTTCAGTAGTTGGTCATTCCAGACAAACATTACCAAAAAATTCAGAAAAAGACAGATTTGACGACTACTTCTCTGCATTCAGAAAGATGCAAGATGACCTACTCACTTGTTACAGTGATATAGATACCACTATAACTTGAGAGAGCTTTAAATAGCCCTTCAGTTCAAACCCTGTATTCAAGAGCAGAGGGCAGGTGAATCAATAACTTTTAATTCAATGACTCTTTTAAAAGCCATAGGTGCACTAAAGGTTCCTGGTGACTGGAAAGACTTGCTATCAAAGCAGCATTTACAAGGGTTAAGTGGGATAAGCAAAGCACCTATCAAGCAGTTAGACTGACATCAGTAGTAAGCAACAGCAGGGAAAGATTAGCATGGGACACAATCAATAAGGCATTGAAAGACAGTCACATAATTAACACCAATCAACACAGCTGTATGGAAAACAGGCCTGGTCATGTAAATCTGATCATTTGTATGCACTGACATCATCATTTGATAATGGTATGTGCTGACAGGACGTATTTCTAGCCCTAATTTCCCACTAGGCAGTGATTTAAAGTCATGCTATACATAAAATCCTGAATTAAAAGATTCACCATACTAAATCAACACTGCTCATAGCAAGTGAATTTCAAAAGTGACTAGCTAAATGGATTACTACACTGAGAATCAACACCCTGATAACAGAATCCTTCTCAGTCCAGCAGGGGAAAAAAGTGAAGTACAACACTCAGAAGCTCAAAAGAGATACAAACTGTCTTGGAAGGCAAGGCTCATTATTTTCTGAAATTTAATGGTGACATGGTAGATTGAGTACTACTGGCACCCTTCAACCTGGTCTCTTTCAGAAAGATGTGCTAAATAAAAATCAAAGGACTACTACTGAAATACTGTGAATTCCTCTGACCTCCACAGAGCAGGCAAGAAGAATAGATATTCATGTGGTCCTCTTTGGTCTTTAAATTCACAAGCCTAGGAAACAACAACCCAAACATTATTAATCCCTCAGGAATTTAATGCAATAAGTGAATCATACTTAATCCATCTGATAAAGTGCCTTGAGTATTTCTATGGGTTTTCAACTGTAAGCCAGTGTTAAACTGCTGGATGACTATTAAAATATTATCAAGTCACTCCCCTGAATTTCTGATTTTTTGGCTGAAAGCAGCAAAAATCTATCCTCATGCACAAATAGGGAGGGACAGTTTCAAACTCTCAATCCACACCTCCCCACATAGATCACTTCAACCTGTTCCTAGGAAGTGTTATTAACAGTGACACTACCTGAACAGTATTTCCATGGCATATCAGAAAGCCTCCTAGCAGGCACAGCTGTGACTAACACTAATTTCATGCAATTAGAGTTGTGCTCTTACATACCCATCATCTTCCTAAGCTGTGGGCCGAGATCAGTACAAAAGGTGAAAGTCACATTATCCCTGCCAAACATTATTTGATTCTGTCTGTTTGAAACAAAACACAGGGCTTTGAAAATGCCATTCCTGGAAACAAGTCTGGAATGGGCCAGAAGACTTTATACTTCCAGTTTTGCAGCAGGCACCAAAATTGCTTCAAGACTTAGAGCCCCAATGATGAGTAGGCACAGTTACAACCACTTTTAAACCAGTGTCTTTTGTAAAAATGGAAATGCATTTTAAAATATTTCTATACAATCTTTGCATCACTCAGTGTCTTGCAATGTTGTCCTCAAAGAGAAGATGTGCACTTCACTGGGCATTCTCTCCTTTCATGTGGGACAGTACAACAGGGCTGGAGCATCACAAGCCACCTGTGAGCCCATAAACACAAGATTCCTCCTCTTTGGTGTTTAGGCACCTGATGCTGCAGGATTATGACCAGGATGTATGTGCCACCCAGAAGACAGTGACACTCCAGTTCAATCACTTATTTCCCAGCCATAATCACAATATTTGTGACTGAGTATGACTGTCACTAAAGAAACTGCTTTTGACTTTAGGTCTCCCCAGTGGAAAGAGCAACTTTCCATCAGCTTATGCCATGTTGATGTGTGAACTTGTCCAGCCAAACTGTTTTTATCACTTGAGGGACAGGATCATGCCTGGCCACAGGAGATGCATGCACAGAGGCTTCAGCAGGCATTGTTATTGCTCACCATGAACTCAGCCTTGTGCCACTACAGAACAGCTTTTCCAGGATCTATGCCACGGTCATCTCCCCACTGACAAAGTTATGCCTTCCCAAGCATGAAAGACAATCCTCAAATATTGTTATAATGCCTTAAAAAGTAACAGGATTTATTTTAGATATATATAGTACATTGGCTTAAATAGTCTTATTTTCAGTGTATGCTGTGCCTAACAAACAAAGCAAAAAACATTAGTAAAGCAAAGGCCTATCTTTGTTTGATGACTTCCCACAGTAAAAAAGCCTCATGGTCTGCTTTGAAATCACCTTTATCTCTATTGCTTACACAATCATTAAATGGAATTTTCATTGGATAAAAAAGCACTATTCAAAAAAAATCAAAAATTTCTTGAAAGAGTTCTTTGGTGGCAAATACATTTAAAAGATGAAATCAGACATTAATAATACAGAAGACAAGCTTACCCAAAATGCTAGAAAAACAAGTTTTTCTTCCATTGGTGATAGTGTGCCTTAGAAGACAGTGCCAGGGTGGAAACCTTAGAAAAAAGGAAAGAAAAACCAAAACAAAAGACTCATTAGAACTAGAGTAGGTAACAAGGGCATACACCACCAAATCTTCTGTAAACACAGTGCTCAAGATTAAACATCCTGCTCTTCTGATTAGGATCCTGTCCAAGTTTCCTGGCATTAGCTCACAGATAAGCTGATCTGCCTTAGCACTGAGCAAAGTGAAGCAATGCACTTACTCTTAAAAGGGGAAGAGGCTACAAAACCTTTGTGAAACAAACTCCACATTTTCTGTTCCTCTTCCTCTGGAATATCTTTAGAGTAAGTCAACACTCAAGTCAAATTTAGGTACAGAAACTGAAGGGGAAGCACAGATTCCACCCAGTCAGGTTTTCATATATTTACAGAGACTATTGTTTTAAAGACACTCTCTCTGTGCTACTTGACACCTTGTCCCCTTGCCACATTTTGATGTGATATGGGTGATGTGGTGTTGCTCAGGGAGATTTAGCTGCATTTGCTTGTGATGAGATCATCCAGAAAAAGTATGGAGGGAAAGAAGAAAAACAAGAAAGGGGGAGGAAGATCATCCAGAAAGCATACAGAAGGAACTTCTCACAGAAGTCAGGAAAAGATTGCAATCACAAAAACTAAACATTGGAATCAGAGAATGTGAGTTATGTCAAAAGACAACAGGTCAAGGCAGAGAAGGAAAGAAAGCCAGTCCTGAGATTTGACAAGCAGTCATGAGATGTGCTTTTACCAATGGTAAAAAAAGGCTGAAGTCAAACTGCTGAGATTGAGAGATGAAACAAGAACAGGCTCTCTCAAGTAGCACTAACCAGATTAAAAAGATAATAAAAAGAGGTGAAAAAGGCTTTGGGTTGGGATTTTAGAGGGAAAAAATATGGGATTTTTTAAATTATGTCAGTGATGTGCATTTATTTATATTATGATGGGAAACAGACAGGAGATATTAAAGTGAAGAATTAAGACATATATATGAGTGCATGGAAGACCAAAATAAGGGATCTTACTGTGAGACCAGCAGAGCAGGTGGAGTTTAGGTGAGACCTGACAGTAAAACAGAGAAAAGAGAAGAGAGAGAGAAAGAACGGGGAAATAAAAGCAAGAGAGGAAGGGAAGATCATGGCAGTCTTTTTTTCCTTGTGGTAAAGACCAAGTGGAGAAAAGTTAGATGAAAATCTTGGAAAATATTAGAAGATGTAAGATATAAATGGCATTTTAGGAAGCAGATTTAATCAAACAGTCTTTCAAAATGTTTTGTTCACATGCAACTGATGGTAACCACTTATGATGCATTTCACATGAATGTGGTAAAATACCAAATCCAAAATAACTCTCAGCCAAGCATGCACTAATGGCTATGAAATCTGTATTTTAATATGAAATTCCAGGTACATTTTACCATTTTCCCCCCATCTTCTATTTCCCAACAACTCAGGTTGCTTCTTTTCAAATAACTCAGTTAAATTAAGTTGTGTGTTCAGCCTCATTAGCCACCATCTCCATCCCCCTGCAGTTTTAATTAGATAGGTCTCTTTGTACACAGCTGCCTCAATCCTTCCCCCCAAACAATCCCACAATGTTGCTTCTTTCACATCATCATTCTTCAAATGGTCCCAATTACACCAGAGGCAGCCCAGGTGATCAGGGCAGTGCAGAGCTCTCCCATGGAGATGGAGAGGCAGGATCTGCACCCAGCAACACACACACACTCCTTGGGCAGGGCTGAGCTGCCCTTCCTCATTGTTTCACCCATTTTAAATAAGAACATTTAATTAATGACAACTTTTGACAGAAGGGTCAGACTCTCTGCATGGACACCAAGCCCCAAACTTTTCCCAATAGCCTCCTTTCTGCTCATGAGCCATCCATCACCTCCACACCCACCCCATGAAATCACAGAGCAGGAACAAAGCCCCCACACCCCACCAAAGCTGGGGGGTCACAGGTGTCCCCTGACCTCAGAATGATACCTGGCTGCAGCTCTTCCCCCACAGCACCCACCCTGGCAAGCCCAGCACATCCCTCAAGGCATCAAGACATGGCACCATCCCAGAGACAGCAGAAAGCCTCACAAGGACCCGCTCCAAAAATCTGACCTAGACTTAGGTTTTTTTAGGGGTTTCTTGGGTGTTTATTTTTTTAAACTAGCACAGGAACAAAGGTACAAAAACCATAAGATGACCAGTTTTCAGCTGAAAATGGAGGTAAATGCTGATGTTTTAGGAAAAAAAATGGAGGTGGCAAAGGATCAGGCCTACTCATGAGGAGCAAGGCAGGACTTTTTGAGTGCAGGGCTCCTGCTTCAACTACTATTTGCAATCTATTAGAAGAGACACTGTAAATCCAGCAAGCATGATTGGCAGAAAACCCCTCAGAGTAAAGGACCTCTGCTCCATGGCTATCCTGCAGCCCCAGAGGAGAGAGAGCCTGGGGAGCTCAGCACCACTCCCAGGCTATTCCTGGCTACCCAGGGTCAGCAGTGGCACAGCAGGGATTAAAGCAACTTAGATTTGTTATGTAAGGGACATGTTGCTCATGGCTTCTCTCAAATCCCAAAGATGTTGCTATTATGTAATAGGAACAATCAAACAGGGCAGTTTTTCTGTGATTTGATTTTTTAAGAGTGCTGAGCAGCTAAAAATGAACAGTGGGATTCTGTCAGACTCAGTGTTATGTTTTCCACCCTAAATCCAAGTTTAACCTTAAAAATGCCGTAGCTTATAGGGACAATGACTCAGCTCTCACTTCACTCTAGATACAGAAAAAGAAAGAAAACATCTTCCACCTTCCCAGCAGGTGACGAGCACAGCTTTCACCTTCCGAACCAAGCCCGAGGGCTTTCATTGTTTCAGCATCAGTACCTTGCTGGCTCTACTGACATTTAAGGATTACTCATATGAATAAAGGCCGAGGACCTGGCTCTGAACTTTGCTCCTTGGACTGGATGGTGGCTGTGAGCCACCCTGACACTTGGGCTTTCATCAATGAAAAATGCAAGCTCATTTGCCAAAGTCTCAAGAGTTTGTCTTCTTAGATTATTACTGTAGCAATTTTGATGGCAAAGCACACAATTTTGCATGATACATCTATGCATACACATATGACTTTAAAAAAATGCATATCAGTGCAACAAATTCCATTGTTTCTGTAAATCACTTAACTCATACTTGGAGCATGCTCCAGCAGCATCAAGGATGGACAGATGCAAATGTTTCAGGAAGTCCTGGTTGACAGGCTGCTGGTCAAGCTGCTGTCATATCAAGATAAGCACTTCAGCCAGTCTGGTTTTGTTTTAGAAACTTACTAATTTCCAGCTTACAAACAATGCCCAAATAATTTTTCCTTTTTTTTTTTTTCCCCCAGTGTTTTCTTAGTTTGAGATCTGAAAAGGAGAAGAGCACTATTTTGATGTAGAGCTGATTTCCTATCTATTCTCTTTGCCTCTCAGGCTTCTAGCACATTGAAAAAGCAGTCCAGTTTCAGTGCTCATACTAAATACTTGTTGTGATCCTTTTAGCATTAAACCCCCAACAACCTATTCAGATTGTGATGGTGATACAGCAAACCTGTCCTAAGCACTTGTGCCTGGTCTGACATTGCTAGTCTTGTTCATGCAGCTGTTTGAGTCCACCAAAGCTTATGCAAACTGTTTCCAGAGGCTGTTTTACTGTTCCTTCCTATTTAAAGACTCATCATTTTATCACACCAAGAGCAAAACAACTTTTCAGCAGCAGCAAGAGAAGGAGCTAAAATCCCCATGGTCTGATGGACCAGAAGAAACAAATTCATCCTTAGAGCATGAGTCTGCTGAGGTCTTAGACAGTCAAGTGTCATTTACTTTTAAATTTCTTATCTGTGCCCAGCATCCTGCCTGTTCATAACACATTATGATTCTCCCAGCATTCTGGCATGAGCAAACTGCATCAAGGTCAGAAATACTTAATACAAAGCTTTATATTTTTCTCCCATCACAATCCAATTCTTGTCCAGTTACACTAACATACTGTGGAGCACAGAAACACATTACCTGGGTAATGGTCCCTCTGAATTTTTCTGGCAGGCTAAATTTGAGAATTACTGTGAGACCTGCCTCAGACTGAAATCACAGGTGGCTTGAAAGGTTATTGTTCCATGTGCCCCCTGTGAAACTTGGCAGAGAAAACAGGCCAGAGGGCAGAGGCACTATCAGAGCATCTCTATTTGAGCTACCCTTGCCTGCCAGACTGGCTCTTTGACAGCCCTAGCGTTTTGCCACAACATAGAGCACCCCATGGGGATAATAAACATGGAAGCCAACTCATTTAGAATAAGCAATCAAATAGTTAAAATTCAAAAAGTAAAATTTAATAGAGAAACTAATTTGCCTGGTATCTGTTTTAGAGGCTTGTTTACTTTTTAGCTATGATTTCAAAGGGAAGCAATTCTCCTGTAAGTGCTTGGTGATTGTGCCCAAGTAGTGAGACTCACAGCTGGGCAAAGAAGAACAAGTTATACCTTTCTTCCAGCTTTGCATCCCATGCAGCAGCTGTTTCAAAGCAGTTTATAGCCCTCAGGCTCATATAAGGAGCAGCAACCTGTATTACACCAACATCTGAATTAAGAGTCACAGCTGCAGGCCGGGAAGGGAACCCAAGAAAATTGTGATGCTGTTGCTAGTTTTGTGGAATGTATAAAATCACTGATCTGCAAGTTATGTCACTAACAGCAAAAGCCTGGTAACTGCTGCTACACCAGATGCTTCTGAGGATTAAGCCATTTTCAGAGATGTTTGATGTTGAGACCTCTGCTGGAACAAAACAGACTTCACCATCCACAGTCCCCAAACACTCTGCAAGAGTGAGCCAGCACACTCCTCCCAGTTTTTGGAGGGGAAGCTAAGGCACGGTCTTAAACCAAAGTTACCATATTTATACAGGAACAAAACTTGGATTTCCTCACCTTCCAGCCAATATACCATTGGTGCACTATATGCTACACCACACTACATCACAAAAGTGACATTAACTTTTCCTTGAGCAGAAAACAGTTCCTGTCCTAAAATGTGAAGATTCACTATATGCCAGGAGTTTAGGAACTGTTTGCCTGACTGTCAGCTTTGTAGCCTCTTAATTTAAAAAGAAAATACAAATCCTTTAAGAAATTACTAAGACAACTGCTTAAATAAAGCTTTTAAAAACCAAGGTCTAGCACACAAGTCTTATGATGAGAGCTGAGGTTGTTTACCATGGGGAAAAAAGGCTTGGGGGACCTTATTGCTTTCTACAACTGCCTGAAACAAAAAGTTGTAATGAGGTGAGTGTGGGCCTCTCCTCACGGGTAATAAGCAACAGAACAAGAGGAAATTGTCTCAGTTTGTGACAAGGGAGGTTTAGGCTGGATTTTAGAAAAAATTTCTTCACTGAAAGAGTTGTCAAGCACTGGAACAGGCTGTCTAAGAAAGTGGAGTCACCATTGGTGGAGGTATTTAAAAATTTGTGGATGTGGTACTTGGAGACATGGTAGACTTGGCAGTGCTGGGTTAACAGTTGGACTGTTTTTCAAATGCTTTTAATATTTTACATATATGTCATTTGGCTGCAAAATAATGACCTGGTCCCCTGTCATAACAGAGTAACATGGGGCAGGGCTTTAATTGGTATAAATCACTTGGTTGTCAACTAACAGCAAATTATAGCAGCTAACCATTTCTCCACTTGCTTTGCACCCTACTGACTCTTACTAAGAAAATATTTCTTATGAAATTATTGACAGAGGCCAGTCAGGTGGTTCCAGTATTTAGTTGCACTCTGAAGGTCTTTCTGGTCACCTTAGATGAAGCATTGGATCTTATCCTCTTTCCAGTTCCCCACTGGAAAACCCAGAATAGCAAGATGATACCATATAACAGCAGTGGGCAGAACAACAAACAAATCAGGTTTACAGAGAGAACAGCATCAAATGTATATCCAGCAACAGAAAGTGACAGCATTGCCAGGCTCACAAGGATGCTAGTTATATTAGAATAGAATAGTAAGTTAAACCAAAATCCATCTGAATTATTTTCCTAAAGAAAAACTGTTTCAACAGGTTTGAGTTGCCAGTAAAAAAGTTCAGGTACAGAACAAACCACCATAAACTGAAGTTTTGTCCTCCTTTGCTACTTTCTTTTCAGTTTCAGATGCTTATGACTTCATTAACAAAACTGACTGCAGCAGATTTGGTAATAGTTGCATTTAAACAATGTCAGTATAATTATAAATAACTTCAGATAAAATGCAGTACTTGTCGAGGGAAAGCATTTGCTAAATCAGCTGTGTCTCAATAGTCTTTTTAGCAAGCCTCAGCATCCAGACGGGAGGAGGAGAAGAGATCCTCTTGCACTGCTTGCTGCTGGCATTTCAGCAAATACCTTCACCCAGATGTCCATTATTATGCCTCGATCTTTTCTCCTGCAGAGCCTTCAATCAAATATTAAACCAACCACAGTGTATGAGTCTCTACTGTACTGTGCTTCACTTTATCTGCCATTGTATGACTTTCCAGAGAGCACATATTTAAGTGGAACTGGCTGTAACTCTGTCCTACACTCATTTCTGGTACTTCCTGAATGAACTTAAGAAACAGAGAACACCTTGAAAGCTGAAAATCTTGGTTTTCCTAACTTAAGAGAGAGGACTAATTCTCACTGGTTACCAGGTTCCCTGCACAGGCTTTGATGTGCTTTACAGCTGTGGAAGCTCCACTTCTGCTGTTAGCTCTCCTCTCCTACCTTTCTAAATAGCTAGCATTGCTGACTATAACATAAGTGTATTTTGCATAAACATACACGCACCAGAAATTAAGGCCAGGAGTTTAAAGCTTCTTTCCTGCTTGTTACAGTTGCTATCACTAAAATAAAAGATAACACCCTTGAAAAAATTACCACAGAAAAAGCTTTGCTGTAAAGAAATTAACACTACTTCTCTGACCCAACCCTACACTTGCCATTTGTTAGATCAGTAGCCAAATATCCACCTCTGTCCTTAAAGAGACAAATATACAGAGAAACATGGTACCATATCAAAAGCTACTGCAAATAAACCACATGGACACAGCCTTGCAAGAATTTTCCTCAGTGTCTGTGTCCCATTCCGTCACCCCTCCCCACACCCCACCCATTCCCAGGCAGCAATTTCCAAACTCACAGTGCAGCACTGAAAGAATTACTTACAGAATCCCCCTTCTGTACCTTAAAATAGAGCTGATTCTCCAGAAATGAAGGTGAGGTTAAACACGGTGGAATGAGAAGTTAACCCTCATTTGCACACGCATAGCTCTCTCCTACCGCTCTCCGGCAGCACAGGCTGCGCTGCTCTGCACCACGGGTTGCATAAATAGGAGACAAGTAGCTGGGTATATTTAATTGCATTGCAAACAGGCAGACCCAGTAAAGGGTTTATGTAGCATGGGATACAGAAAAGCCCACAACCCTGCTTGAAATTGGCGATGAGAAACAATAAAACCCACAAACACTGCACTGGATGTAGGGAGCATAAAACAATCCCTCTATGAAATCACACACAAACCAAAACAAAGCATTTATGCATCACATTACAGCCAGCTCATCGGCTGCCAAGTGCCTCCTTAATGCAATTATCCGTTGCAAAGTTAACCTGCATGCAAACACTTGACAGGCAAATGATTTTGCTACCGATGCCTTACTATAAGCAAATATTTCTAACGCTTGACCCGCAGAGAGAAGTTTATTTTTTTTTTTTTACCTTTGCCGTTTTAATGCAATGATAAATGTCAAGGCTCCCGCTGGCTTACTCTTTTCATGTTTAGCGCAACCAGGGATCATTGGCTCGCTAGCAGAGGCACCTGTAGGGACCCGGTGCCGGCTGGTGCCAAGGCACACCAGCCCCCTCGGCACTGTTACCTTCGGGAGGCAGCGATGGGGACCGGGCAGAAAGGAGCAGCGGAAGAGACAGAGAGGGAGATAAAGCAAAGAGGAAAAGGGTACCCGTACTCATTTAAACAGAGTTGGAAGCAACCGATCTAGATGAACAGCTCTTCACGCAAAGGCATTTTACTTGAGTAGGAAGACCTGGATTCGCTGCCCTATCTTCCACACGTTTAGCTTTCCCTTCTTAGAAAAACACTGCTTTTTATTCATAGTAGCTGCTTGACCTTCCGTCATCTTTCGGAAAAATAATGGGATGCTGTTAGATGCCACGGACGGGGCTGAGATTAATAGCAGCACTTCAGCCCTGCGCGCCCGTGGGTTGCCGGCAAGCTCGGCACCTGCCCTGAGCTCTCCGCTGGCCCGTGCCGAAGGCTCAGCCGTGTCCCGGGGTCCCCAGCCCTGCCGGGACTCTGTTTCCCCAGGCACTGTCGCCCCGCTGGCAATTCCGATCCGCGCACGGACAGCGAAGCCCGCTCGAGCCAGTCCGGCTATTGGTATGCCCAGAACTTCTGCCTGAATGGATTTCATCACAAATGTTATCCACCCTGACAAGCTGCGCTTGCTCCCCCATCTCCTGCCCGCACCAAGGGTACGGGAGCATCCGCCAGCCCCGCCGCGCCCCTCCCGCGCGGGAGCCATCCCCGTCTCCTGGAGCTTTTGCCCATGTCCCGTTCCCGGCGCCCCGGGGGCGGTGAGCATGGAGCAATACCAGCCTCGGGGCGATGCGGGCAGGGACGGGCGCACACCCACGAGGCGGGAGCGGAGCCCGCGGGATGCGCGGCGCTCACCTGCCTCAGTAGTGGTAGTAGTGGTAGTGGGGCTGCCAGTGCTTCCGCCGCCTCCGCCGCCTCCGCCGCTGCCGGGCCGGGCGGACGGCGCGGGCCGCGCGCGGGCCCGGCTTTTATAGCGGGCGCCGCCGCCCAGCAGCGCCCCCTGCGGGCCCGCCCGCGCCCGCGCCCCGCGCTCCGCCCGCGCCCGCGGGGACGCCCGGGCTGCGCACCGGCTGCGCACGGCTGTGCGGCGCTCCTGCCGCTCCCCGGCTGGTTTTCCTTTCCAGATTAGCGCCCCGGTTGGTTTTTCTTTCCCGGTTAGCGCCCTGGAAACACGTAGGTGGTTGTTAAAAGGTTATCGAATAAGGGTTTTGGTGTGTTTTTTTTTGGGGGGGGGGAGTAGGAGAGGGAAATGTTTAGGGTCAGCGTCTGCGTAATAGTGCCTCTGATAGCATCAGGCAGAAACGGGACTTGCTCGTGGCGCGGCTTTTCTGCTCCTTGCCTGGCTGCCCTCCAGTTCTCCCTCGCTCCGAGTTAATTTCTCTCTCAGTTTACAATGAGCAAGATAATAGAAAAACAAACAAATAAATATTTATTTATTTAAATAAATAGCAATAGACACAAATTTGCTTTTCAGCAAAACTTGTAACTCGAAGGGTAATCTCCATCACTTTTCTGTGCTTAAACTGCAGCCCAAGGGTTTTACTCCCGTATCAAAGAGGGCTCTATGGTACCGGCAGACGATCTGTATTGTGCGTTTACAGCCTTATCTACACCTACAGCCCGTGCTACGGCTCTCTCTGCGGGCATTGTTACATTCCCGGTGAGCTAGCCCTCATTGTTTCAATCAGCTGTTAAAATCGGCAGCAGGCACGAGATCAGATGGGAGTTTTATGATCTGTGTCTAATGCTGGGCAACTCAATTAATTTTTATTAAGTCCTCTGGGCAAATGCATGAGGATCTGTTCAGGAGGGGGTGATGAAGGGATTCCTGGATTGCAAGGCCAGCCAGATGATGCACAGCATCCTCCAGTCTGGGAGCCCCCGCAGTGATGCCTGGAGACACCGGGAGAGCAGCCAGGAGCTTGCACAGAGGGATGAGACAGAGAGTGCCTGGGAGTCTAGAGAGACGTGGGAAGAAATGTCCATTATCTGCATCCCAGTGCCAGCCTGGCCCATTGGCAGCTGGGATTCAGTACAGTATTGAGGAAAGGCTTTGCCTTCCCAGTGCCCACCTGGTCAGGCTGGTGTTACAGCCTCACACGGCAGGACAGCCACTGTCACAGGATATATCCTTATTTCCCAGGCACACAATAACTTCCTTATTTCTGCCTGTGCTCAAACACACTGTGCTTGCATCTGTCTGCAGTCTGAAGTGCCAAGTACCATCCCTGTGGCACGATAAGGGTGTCTCTTATCCTTAAAGGACCTTCCTTTAAGGTTTGTTTCTTGCTGAATAAAGCTGTGTTCCTCCCCCACACCCAGCCACGCCACTCTGGACTAAATGATACGCTTCAGTTACAAAGACAATGAAGATAAAGGATCTCAGCTGGTAAAGTCATTGAGAGCATCTCTCTGGCCGGCACAAAGGAGGACAAACCCAGGCACTGGCTGGTTTACTGAGGTGGTTTAGGACACGAACCCTCCTGCCTCCCAGCAAAGCAGGCAGGACAGGAGATGTGGCTGCACCTCAGCTCACAATTCACAATATTATTTATGTTCAAGCCCTGAGCTTATCTATGGCTAAATTAAGGAGAGGGGATTCTGAAGAAGTTAATTAAAGCATCCCACACCTCAGTCACTGATTTTCAGGAAGCAGCAGTGCCATTTGTCTTGTCCAAAGACATTACCATGAAGCCGTTGATGACAAGGAGACTTAGCAGGCTTTCACTGCCCTCTTTTACATCAGTATTTGAAAGGACCCACTGGTTCTGTTAAAACAGGGACAATAACAGAGAAAGTCCAAATTTACCCAAAATATTAATTAGCCTGATCTATTATATGGGGAAAAAACCCAGACACATGCCAGCATCAAGTTTCTTCCCTCAATCATTTTTGCAAACAATCATTGCTCTCTTCCTTTGACTTCTGATCATGGAACTATTGCACTCTAAAAGATAATTCATGCTGTTATCACACGTAATTAAAAGCTACTTAGCTGTAGAATGTGGGCCTCACTTTATTTTTAGATTCTGTGCAGAACTGAAATTATCTGCTGTAGATAATTCACATAAACTTGTTTTTCTTCAACATTTGGAAGAGAGATCTCTAGCCTATACAAATGTTCAATGAAAGATTTCTTATGCAGCTCCCACAAGCAGAAGGCATAACAAAGGAATAGTTGTTTATGCTGCAAAGAGTAAAAGAAAATGACGAGAAACTGAAGAGTGGATGGCTTTTATAAATGCATGCAGAGCAGTTTCAAGCTGAACCCACTTTGTCAATGTGTTTAGGAACAAGCTGCTGCAGCCACAGAGAGGTGGCAGAATAGCCTCACACATGGAGCTGGAAATAGAAGGCAGAGAGGAGGCCCTGGCCCAGGGCAGGCACAGCCTGCCTTGGAGCACACCAGGCTGGATACTGATGGAACTGGGGAATGGCACAACCACACGCCTTGGCCATGGCTGGCCTGCCAAGGCCCCCAGGTCTTCCCTCCCTGTCATTAAGAGCATGGATGGTTGGCACACTGGAGGCACCTTTTGCTGCACATCCAGGCATCATCCCCAGTGTTTAAACGAGCACCAGGATACCTCAGTGGCTCTGATTGTACACAGTGGGACCAGGGAACAGGCTGGATTGGTGATCATCCCTGCTGATTAATTGCAAGTGTGCTGCAAGGCCAGTTCTGTGTAGCCTGGGTGCAGTCCTGTATGGGACAGTCCCATACAGGAGGGATTGTCCCCAGCAAGCAGCAGAGTTGGGACAGCAGTGCTTCCCGTTTCCATAACCTTACACAGTCTGCCAGCTCTGTCACAGGAGGCTTTTCAGCCATAAACTTCACTCCAAGTCCTGCAATCCACACCCTGTTTCATGCAATACAACACCATTCCTGAGGGCTGCTGCACAGCTTTACATTTGCTCAGGCAGCATAGGTTGGGAAGGAAAAAAAAAAAGGAAACATCTCTGCATTAATACCAATGTCTTAGGGCCACAGGGGCACCAGATGGAAGCCAAGGATCAAGCACTGTGCAGCATGGATATAGCCAGTCTGTGCCCCTGGCAGCACTTAGTGATAAATACAAAGCTGGGGATGCCAGAAAGCTGCATAAGGCTCATTTCTCTCCAGAAATAAGCAAGAGACACAATCGGTGTTCAGCTTTGCAGATTATCTGGGAATGATGAAAGTCAGGGGAAAAAATAGCCTCTCCTCCTGTGCTCAGATAAAGCTGCAAAAGCTGCAACATCATATTAAAGGCTATTAGCTCCAGAAGATTTTTTTAAAGGTTTTTGTACCAGGGAGGATGCAGCTTGGGTCTGCATGATGAAGGGTCCACAGAGAAGCTCCTGGGCTGCAAGCACTGCTGAGGGCACAGGAGAAGGCACTGGGGCTGCAGCCTGGGGGCACAGATAGGCAGTTCCCTGGTGCCCAGCTCTGACTGGGTAAGATGCACCAGCTGCTGTCTCCTAGGGGAACTTTTCCCTAGCCTTCCAGGTCTGACCTGCACACAGTTTATAAGCAAAATTATTGCAGTTGAAAGTGTGATTTTTATATATTCTTCTGGGTTGTGGGGTTTGTTGTTGTTGTTGTTTTTCATTTGTTTTAAGGTTTTGGTTTTATTTTTCTTTTCTGTTTTTTAATTTAGATAATTACTGTAGTTCTAGCAGCTATTTTTATTTAAATACCACCTTGAACTTCAGTTACACTGGGTAAAACTCAAGTGCTGACATACTTCTCCCAGTCTGAGGCTATCTGATACTAATTTAAGTATCTTCTTGTCTTGAATAGCTGTAACAACACAAGCACTTTTCCATTAACACAAGCAGTGACTGGGTCACTTAAACTGTTATCAGTGTAGTTAAAGTGGGACGACTCTTGTGTCCCAGCAAACACTGAGAAGCTGGCTCTGTCTGCTGGCTGACTGCTGCTCTTCTCATCAGACTGCCTCGACACAGCCTCACAAAGAAACCTGTACTGTGAAGATGTAGGGGAGCTCTACGTAAATTCCAGCTGAACCAACTTATTCTCTCATCTGTGAATGCTGGCTGGCTAATTTAATCTTAAAAAAATAAGAAATAAATGGCTGCAGTCAGGGCAAATCTATCATGAAAAGCAAACAGTCTTGCCCAGGAAAATATCAAGTTAATCTATGAAGTTGATTTCTACTTCATTTAAATTCTGAGGACTATCTTCTATACTGAAGTCACTAGTGACTGAAAATCCTGCAAAAACATTGCATTAGGCATGCTAACAGCAATAACCTGCTCATCTTTGAGTAGAGTACAACCAATTGGTTAAGATGACTTCAAATACTCTTCAAATGGCTGGATTATTTTAAGCCATAAATTCAAAATCTTCTGGGATCACAATAGTTGTTTCTCTGAGCTGTGTTACTGCTTGATAACAGCAGTGAAATACTGCAGACAGATGATAAAGCAGTTTGATGTGAGCTCTTGTGAATGACACCGTGGAAGATATCTGTCCCATGGGACCTGAGGAATCCCAACCATGAAGAAGAGTAATTGCGGTCAGATAAAAATGGCAGCTTGCTTAGCACATCAGCTTGCTCTCTGAATAAATATAATTGAGCACATTTACATGGACCAAGGGGGCTTTTCATGTGCATAATTTCTAATCATCGTGAGAAAAGACTGCACAATTTAAGTAATATTTATACAGTCCTTTTTATTTTTTGTCTCCCCAGTTTGTACTGAAGAAACATTACAGTTGAGAAAAACTCAGCTGTTGGGGCAGCCCAAGCAGTGTGACTCTCTGTAGATGACGGATTTCCATGGATTTATGCAGTTGCATGTGTCAATATGCATACACATACCTATATGTAACTGCACATACGCAGTCAGCAGTCTATTTGCAGATTGCCTGCATCTGCTGCCTTTTGAGCCACAAAAATCAAGAGTCCCTAGATCCAAGCGGTTCCCGTTCAAATTGCAGCGCTCAAGACAACAGGATGGGCACATTGCAGAAGAACCACCTCCCTTCAATTCCTCTGCCAAGAGGTGGGATTTAGAGACTATCAGAGTACACAACAGGAAAACAAGGAGCTCCAGCGTTAAGCCTGGACTGGGCTTTGGTGGCTGCCTACACACACTGGGCTGCTGCCATCAGGGGACAGGCTGCTCCCCAATTGTACCTTACTGACCGTGGGTGGAGAGGTCTGATTCTCCAGTCCTTTCCCTCACCTCAATCCCAGCCTGCTCCCTCGTTTCCCCAGCCCTGCTGGTTGCTGAGCTCACACCAGAGCCAATTCATTTCACTAACCCTGCTCAAACCACTCCAGCTGTCATCACACAGCAGGGCTGCCCTCCTGCTCTCCTCATAGTGGCCCCAGCACTTGCTGGAGCTGCTCTGAGCCACCCCAGCCTTGCAAAAAATAACAGGACAACTTCAGGTCTTCTCCTGAGTTTGCAATTGAACTGCAGCAGCAGCAGGGCTGCAGCACAGCACTGGGGATGGGGGGCAGGAGGCAACATCCTTGGAGTCAGCAGCGGAGTGGGCTGAGGGCTGATTTGGTAACACAGCCAGTCTGGTTTAAGGTGGTTCATTTTTCTGCCAGGTTGATGACTGGCTGGTAGAAAATGGGGAAAAAATTAAGAAAACTGATCTGCCTCACAAAGGAGTTCCGTGAGCGTCAGCATTGGTCCAGGAGGTAGAGTGGGGAGAGCAGGAAAGAGTAAGGGGAAAGGATAACATGGAGGGAAGAGAAGGATTTCAGCTTTTGTCAGAGCTGGTTATATTGACTCAGTGTATCATGCAGCTCTGCTCATTAAAATGCAGCTGGTCACCCAGAAAACCTTCCCTACACAAAGGAGGCTGGACCCCTGTTCCTTCCTGTGTACATGACTGGAGGGCTGCCCTAGGAATGCCATGGGAAGGAGCAGGCGGAGGAAAGGATGGCCAGTGGGAGTCTCTGTTGTGAAACCACAGCCTGAATCCTAAAACTCTGCCCTCACGCTACAGGCTGGCTTAGGGAGCTGAGGTGCAATTTTTAAGTTTCCAGAAAATTGTTTTAGGAAAACAGTCCTTGTGCAATGCAATAAGTGTTTGGACTTCCACAAACAGGCAGCAGAATGGGCTGCAGGCTGTGGGGTGCAACAGTGCTGACCAATGGGAAGATTGCACAGCAGCCACACTGCCCCTGCAGCCACCCAGGAACACAGAGAAACACAGGGCAGAAAGAGAGGACATGGCATGGAGTCATCCTGTATGATCAGTGGAGGAACAGGGAACAACTACCTGTGCAGGAAGCAGAGATACACCCTGTCCAGAAAGCATGGGTAGGGAGAAGGACCTGCCCCTAAGTTTAGGAGCATATTGAAGTGAAGTTATTGCTATTCATGCAGCCAGCTCTCCTCTGGCAGCCCAGGAGCACTCGTTTGTCCATGTAACCTACATCACATCTGGGTCCATCGCTTTAGAGATCCACAGTGATCATTCAAGCCCCTGCCCTACCAACCATCCTCATTACTGTGTTCTCCATCCTTTACCTTGATTGACTCCTGATTCATCTGAGGAGGAGGGAGAGGAGGAGGAAGATGTGACTATGTGACTATTAAAAAGCAGCAGCAAGGATCCTCTCAAAAATTTTACATCAAATGTTCAGCTTGGCTGGTAAAGTGACTGAATTCACTGGATAATGAACCAGTTTTTCCCTCAGAATTAATGAAAGAGAGGAGGATGTGCCAGGGACTTAAGAAATATACCTTACATGCACAAGAACAGAGTAATATTATGTGGAGGATGAAGATGCAAGAGCAGGATTGTCCAGATCATCACCTGAGGAGGACACAAGCAATCCACTCTCCTGGCTGCCTTATCCATGAGAATGAACACCCAGCATCTTTTAATGTGAGTGGTTTTGATGCCTCTTTCTGGGGCACATTCAGCATCATCTTCCTCAGATAAGTCAAGATCAGTCAAGTCAATGCAGCATGAAGGGCAGCAGTGGAGGATAATGCTTGAGTGCTCTCTCTCTAAACAAAGCAGCCAAGATAATTTCCTACACTTACCTGCTCATTAATTCTGATAAGAAAAACTGCTTCCCTATCCATTGCATGGCCAGTGCTCATGCTTTTCAGGAACATATTCTCAGTGGAGAGAGTATGGCTGTGTATTTCATCTGACTAGCCAAAGTAAGGGCTGAAGGTGCTTCACAGCTCTCTCAGGGCCTGTGATTTCAGTTCTCTGAATGTTGCTGTATGGAGGAGCAGGAAAACCCAAATGCACTCCAAACCATAGTTTTATATTTGAAGGTCTCTATGCTGTGGCGGAGCCCGGCCTGTTCATGGGACTTAGGCAGGTTGGATACAAGACAGCATTGCAGTCAGGTGTTTCTACAGAGGGTTATGGACCTTGCCAGACCTGCTGGACACTCCCATTTTAGAGGTTGCTAGCAATGCAGTGGTCAGAGTAAGTTGTTGTAAAATCATACCCAAAGATATCCTCCTCAGCTGCCTGCTGGTCTGATTTATACCGTGGCTTTGCAAATCAGCAGTAGGAAAAGACACCCTGTTCTCACCAGCTATCACTGTTTGGACTTGTGATAAATCAGACAGAGAAGAACAGAGTACTTTTTAACAGAACATTAGTTTCTGTTTGGATTACTTCTTTTGAAAACTCACAGCTTAGGATGCACTGTAAACAGTCACCAGGGAACAAAGAAGGTGGCCAAGCCCTGGCTGAACCAAGCCAGCATTGCTGGAGCAATGGTAGATCTACATGCCTTTCTCTGCATCTCCTCCTGGGAGAGCTGGGAACTGTCAAAATCAGGAATAAACTGAGAACAGGGATGGCTCAGCTTTATCGTGGTATCAGCTGGTTTTCCTCAGAGTACATTTAGATAATAACACTAAAGAAAATAGAAGCTGGTTTACAGTAGAACTGCTGTTACCTGTGTCATTCAACTGCTGGAAAAGCAGCACCAGGTAATTTTCAGGGAAAACTCACTGCATATAAATATGTGAGGGAGGAAAACAGCCACAAATGAGGACCAGGAGGAAAACAACAGCAATACAGTCACAGCCAGGAAAGCAAAGGGAACTGACACTTGTGTGGATGCAGAATAATGAGCTTTGTGGAGCTATGACTGACAGTGGGACTTATCAGCAGCCTGAAATGGCAGGGATGCTCCTCCAGAAAACGATATTGCAAATGAAGGGGAAGAATGAAAAATTATGACAGTGACTCTGACAAGCTCCAAGGAAAGCGAATTCTTCAGCAAGTGCTTTAGCAGGCCCATAAGCAGCAGTGACACTGGCTGCAGATTCTCTCCTGAGGGCAGCTCAGTCCAGCAGCTCAGTCCAGCAGAGAGAAGGAGCAATGAGAATAGAGCTCAGCCCTGACAGAGATTCCAACATACTGCAGACAACTGAAAAGCTTCAAAGGACTATTATTTATACAGCACTTATATTAAAACCTGTGCCCTCTTGTGTGCCATCCTCTTATCTGTCAATTTTTCTGGCTTTGTGGCACCATCCAGTAGCACCAACACTGTCAAACTTTTGACTCTTACACTTTAAAACCCAAGGTTCAACAACTGGGACCCACAGCAAACTACCCTGTGGGATCTGGGGAGAGTTTGAGGTATTTTCCCACTTTGCTTTCTGCTGGGACAAAGTTTCACTTCCCTGAGCCTGAGTTCACCTGCAGAGACATCACAGAGCTTGGGATGTTCTTGATGAAGGTAACTCCTTGCCAATGGGGACTGCAGTTTAAAGAAGGGGTGAGTGGAGGAGGGGGAGGCTAGCTGAGTCCACGTGCCACCTGCCTGTGCAGGGCTGATGATTTGTCAGGGTTTATCACAGCCCCAGACATTATTAGCCTCCAAAGGATTTGTAAGCAGCAGGAAAGAGACACAGTCAAGAAATAAGGATCCTCTTCTGGCTTCCCTAAGGGCAGAGGGAGAAGGCTGCTCCAGGGCTTCCTGCCAGCATCAGTTATACAGGCTCCCCCAGGGCAAGCCACCTGTCAGCCTCCTCTACCATGGACATTTCCATTTGGACACTGCCCTTTGAGCTTGGCTTTGCTTTACAATGAGACTTCATGGACTCTGAAGCAATTGAAAGAAAAAAAAATTAAAACTACGATGTATCTGCTCTTCTGTGAAGAGCACATTTATAATTGAGTCCTACAGACAGGGTTGGAAGACTGAAATGGGATTTTCTCCCACTCCTGCTTCTTTTTTCTCTTTCCCCCTCAGCACATACTTGTTCCACAACAGTTTTTTGCACCAGCCTCAGAGATGGACATGTTTTCATTTCAGGCACTTGACCTATTATCCTTGGGTATTGTATTTAACCAAACTCAGCTCTAAGCCCCTAAGAATGAATGGATTACTGTCTCTCTATGAATTTTGTAAAATGCTGTAGGAAATGTCAGCTTCACATGGGTAACAAATGTCAGCTTTCCAGGGTTTGTGTTTAAGGAAAAAGGATTGCTGTGCCAAACAGTGAATTATGAGCTCCTAGGTCCTGCAAATGAGACTGATGCAAATCTTTCTCAAACGTTTGGGAAAAGCCAGGATTAAAACAGTACTGCTGCAGTCCAAGCACTGCCTTGTTTGCCCTGGTATCCTCTGCCTCCCTGTCCAAGGAGAGGCCATGCCCATACAGACTCCCTCACTTGGGGCTCATTGTCACAGCTGGGGACACACAGGGGTGCTCCCCACGCTGGCAGTGTCCTCCCTCAAAGGGAGACAAAGGTGTGACTGCCATCTAGCTGGACACCTCAGAGCCTCCATAGGGAAAGCCCCCCTCCTTTTATCTCTGGGAAACCCTGGTAAGGCTTTTATTGAACAGCACTAGACTCTGGCTCTGGCACTGCTGGAGCCTGTTTTCCCCAGGCTTGGCACTGCCTGCTTGGGTTCCCTCTGATAAGGTGAGGCAGCTGCAGTAAGAGCAAGACTCCCATGGGCTGTGTGAGGATCAGCCAGGCTGCTGAGATACCCTGTGGCTTCTCTGATACCTAATAGTGCAAGTCAGCTCACCTACCTGTGCTTCTGGGGGAGGGCACATGGGGTACTTGGCTGCTGCATTCATGGCACAGGTGAGTACTTGAGATATTTAAGATTTCTATTTCCATATCAAACTTGGCTGAAACCAGCCACAAGGAATTAGGAATCCAGAGATTCAAAAGACAAGTTATATTTTATGGTGTGACTCTTGGGAATGGTGCTGTGCAGGGCCAGGAGTTGGACTCAATGATCTTCATGGATCCCTTCCAACTCAGCTTATTCCATAATTCTGTGATCAGCTTCCAGCAAGGCTCAGCTCAAGCTTCCTTCACTCCATCTCACCTGGTAGGCCTGATCCTTTGCCACATTGACTGCTGCCTCATCATTTACGCCCAAAAGTATGTGTAGATGTCACTTATCACAGCTCCTCACACGCACTCTTGTCACTAACCACATCGCCACTTCAGGATGCTGACCATGTCCAGACACCTGGAAAGGGTGGTGGTACCTGAGAGAGTTAATGGCCACTTTTCCTGGGAAGAAAAAAGGTGGAAGAGAACCAACCAGGAGAGTGTGCTGATACAAGAACAACATGGGAGAATATAGTACAGATGGGAAAGGAAAAAAAAAAGAATAAGAGAATGTGAAACAAAACTAGCAGGAAATTGTAGGATGGGGTAAAATAAATCCAGTATTAATATGATGAGAATTTACTTGCTTCATTCAGTTAGAGACCACAGAGCATATGCCCGTAAAAAAAGTGTGTATATACTGTTTAGGTATTCCTTCCTAAGGATTAACCATTCTCTGGGAGAAATACTGTTCATTTCCAGTGAGGAGAGCATTAGCACTTATAAAAAGAATCTCAGAGCAGAAGATGAGAGGACACCTGGCACTGGTCCTTATTCCATAAGTGGTCTCCAGCTAGAAATCAGATTTGAAGTAAATAAACAAACCTGAGCAGGAGCATGCTCATCTAGATGCTCTTAAAATGAGCAGTGTGTATAGCTCCTAATTACAGTGACATCTGCTTTGTCCTTAATGAGTGACAACTGAGAAAGTCTCTTCCCAAAAACACTTTTGACATTATCGACATAATCAGAAGTCATCCCAATATATGCAGGCAATTAGTGATAACCACATTTCAAATAAGAAGTAAATCTACCACAAGTATCAATATTCATCTGGAGAGTATGAATCTTTGAGTCATATTTAAATGAGTTTCCTTAATTAAACTGACAATGAGTCAGTTCATGTTTATGAAAGTGCACCTCTTCCTCTATCATCACAGGTTAAAGATTCTCTGGAACTTTCTCTCCTTCCTTTATTGAAAGCTTGTAGAACTGAACCAAGTTTGACTTTCTGCAGGCTTGGGCCTATCATCAAACGTGGGATCACCCACGTGTCTTGGATGCTCGCAGAAAAAGAACTCGTGTTTTAAAAACTGCAGCACTGCTGATTCTGATGCAAATAGAGGTGGGTAAGAGCCTTGGCCTGCATTGATGGGCTGCTGCCTGTCAGGAGATGATATAACATTGGATGCCACTGTACAGATCTGCATTTAGATCTGCTTCTATGTTTCAAAATCACATATAAAATTACATATAAAAAGATAGAGACGTGTATGAAAAGATAATACTGTTAGGGGAGAACTTTACAGCATTCATAAAAAGGGGCAACTCTTAAATGGTATTAAATGGCTGTGCAGCTGCACTTGCTTTTAGTTTTCAAAAGATGGTGCTTATTAGCAAGAAACTATCTGATAACCAAATAAAAATGTAAAAATAGTTTCCTAAATCTGCAAATGCAAGACTTCCCTGCACAGATTTATTAAATTGAAATGATGAATAACACTCTCTGAGCTAATAGTTGTTTCTGCAGGGATCTGGGGTATTTTTAATGTGTCTGAGACTTTAGCTCTCTGGCTAAACTGCTCTTACATACTTAGCTCAGCCTGCCTTGAGCCTGGATGATTTAAAAAGAACTACAACCCAGGATGGAATTGCAAGTCAGATCTAGGGCATCTGTGCCTGGGGTATTGTTACATTGTCTACAAGCATCACTCAATCTCCCTTTGCTCTCTGCATTCAGCCCTTGTAAATAAAGTAAATACTGCCTCCAGCTCAGACTCTGCTTTTTCAATCCTAAATCTCAAAGCTGACAACAAATAAGAGGTATGCATTATCAACAAGAGTTTGCTGAAATCTTGATGGAGCTATTCAAAGCAATTTTTATGTGAGAGACTGTGTTTGAGATAGAAACCCACCATGTCAAAGGGCAGGCTTCTCTTTCTCCACCTGACACAAATCTCTCTGTTAACATTTCAATAAATGCTGCTCCTCAGTTTCCTCCTGGGAAAGGATCAGGGTCCAGGGTAACAGCTTTTTTAGGGATTGTAGGAAAGCACATTTTAACTAAGTAATAGAGTTTTCTTTCAATTCTGAAGATTAGTCTGGAGTGGTTCATGCCCTGAGTACGTAATCATCTCTGGCTTTACATTTCCTGATGGATCTTTCTCTTTGCACAGACTTGCATCTATTTTCAAATAATTGCCATCTCCTTCTCCTGTCCTTGAAAACCAGCTCTTGTGTAAGCTACTGTCAAATTCTATCTTCCCTCCATAAAGTGTGTCATGTTGTGATTCTCTTAAACCAGCTGATGAGAGGCATTAGACACTGTTCACAGGAGATAAAGAGTGTGTTTTGAAGCTTTGTCAATTTAATTTTTACTTGTTAATTAGAATCAAAACATTAATAAAATATCAGCTAAGCTGAAAATGTGGATGGAGAGGGATATTCAGTTTGTCGAATTATTGGGGAATTCTCAACTCTACCTCACGGCTAACCTTAGGTGGGAGAGCATGGTTGTCATCCCAGGTCAAAAATACATCCCGGTATAAGCTGCGGAATGCCTGCAGGCACCTGAGCTGCTCTGTGGGGACTTTCGGGATCTTCCAAACCGTTTCCAGTCAGCAGAGGGCAACACAGTCACAAAAACACGGAAAAGCTCCACAGGCTCTTTACAAATGTGTAACCCAAACCTCAGCTCCCTGTGCACACGTGAGCAGGATCAGGTTCCAGCCTACTGCAGCCAAGGATGAAACATTTTGTACAAAACCTTCTTTTCCCCAAATACAGCTGATAAGCAAATGAAAGGACACTTAATAAGTAAACCAACTACAGTGGTCAATATCCCAGTAGAATTTCTATGTGCTAACCAAAAAATAAGTGACTACAACAAAACATGTGAGCTGGCTACACACATTTTAAGTGTAAATTCTGCAGGGATATGGGAAAGACTCTAAGCTGGAGAGCTAAACAAATGGAAATTCTGGTGTAACCTTGAAAAGAAAGTTATAAGAAAGAATTCTTTCATTCTTGATGGCAATAGTACAAATACTGGGCCAGACCCTAAGGGTCCAAAATCTAGCACAATATGCCCTACACCTATGTGGTACCCTGGAATCCAAGGGGCAGTAGATTGGAGGGGTTTAGTCCCACTCTGCACCTGGGTTTTCCTTCATGGAGGGTGGAATTTGTGTGAGCTTAGGGTCAAGGTGAGACAGATACATGTACAGTGGGGAAGCTCAACAGAGCTGCAGCAGGAACAACAGATAGGAAACATGGCAGGACAGAGGCATCCACTGCAGATTTCTGACCTTCTTTTTAAAAATAGTCACTGTCTGTATGCCAAGTCTCTGAGAATATGAAAATTATATCAACTTGGATCAAATAGCAGTTAGCTCTTCTGACAATGACCAGAAGTAGATACCTAGAGAAATGTTTAAGCAAGGAAATGCCTGTAGAGATACTGCCCAGAACATCCTGCCAGCCAGTCACAACCTGCAGGGCAGTGACTGCCTGGACCATATGGGCTGTGTTTGTGTTTACCAGCCCTTCACTGATTTCACTGATGAGAATGAAATGCATGAAGACCTTTATCACCCCCCAATTCCTGTGGTAAGGAGCTCATGGAGACCACAGACTTTTCAAGAATCACCTTGGGTTTTGCCCTGAAACTTCTTACCCACTGGTTTCCCTCATGCTTGCACTGGAAGGAGTGGTGATAACCCTCTCCTGTTCCCTATTGCCCCGGCACTTAGAGACTGCCTTCCTCTCTCCACTGTCACCTCTTTTCCAGCTAGAACTGTACTATTTATTTCTTGTAGGAAAGAAGAAATAAACATTCCTTTGGCCACTTTTGGACATCCTGCTCAGAACATTTTCCAGTCCCAATCCAGCTCTTTTGAGAGGCAGTTAAACTTTCCACTTCTGTGTTGCAGGGAATGACTGTGAACTGTACTAAAATAACTATAATTGGAGATTACTAAGGTGCAACACTATTCAGCTGCCTGTCTGCCTTGTCATGATGCAGCAGATATGTACAATAAATACTAGTAAAACTTAAACAAATGACAGTCAGAAGTCAAATGAAACTACTGAAAATCAGAGGATGATGAAAATAATTATTTCTTCTTTACTCCCCTTTACCCTAGAGAGGGAAATTGTCATAAATCACCTCCTTCTAATTCTGTAACACAGCATCCTGTATCTTACTGTAATGGCATTTGTTCTGATCTCCCATAGTCAGAGACGCAGTTTCAGATTTCCAAGCCAGGCACAGCTTTCTTTTCCCATAATGAATTCTGCCTTTCCAGCATATCAGACATCATGTGGTTGCTATAGAATTGAGTTTCCCTTTTGCTGTTAAAAGATGATGGGCTTTCTCATTTAGCAGCATGCTGTTCCATGGGCAGGGCCTGGAAGGGCCTCCAGCATCTGGCACACCAGAGGTAGCTGATGTTTGCTCCCCTTTCAGGTCTTTATGATCCAATTTACATTTTCCGTATGCGCTCTTTCCCAACAACCACTTGCTGTTTTATTTTTTTAATTTCACTTTATGAAACACAGTTGGCCACTAGGGATTCTCGAACAGACTTTTCCATTTTTGGAATGGGAAAAAGCACAAAAGTAAAATATTTTTTTAAAGCTGGGAACAGATGCCATTAGCTTTGGTTGTTACGCATCTGCTCCTTCTTACTGCAAGCCCTTCTACAAACCCTGTGGCAGCCTGAGGCTTTGTGAATCCCCCCTACATCCCAGGACGCGGCAATTCTGCTGCAAAACAGTGACAACTTTTTGCACCGAAGCGGGAGGGATTCATGCTGCTGCAGGTGGGTAGATGTTCCACAGGCTGCTCTCCTAGATCAATACTACCAGCCAGCATTATTTGGCATCCAGGAATAAGCTCTCCCTGCGGCTGGATGTATGGCCAGCACTCGCAGCGGACACACGAGGGGCTCACACGTTCTGCCCGAGCCGGGGCCGTGCTGCGAGACACGGACGCACGGACACACGGACGCACGGACACACGGCTGCAGCCCCTGAGCGCCCTGAGGAAGTGCAAGGCTCTCCTGCGGGCGCGGAAGGTGTCCGTTCTGGGGCAGATAAGGAGCGGGCAGGCTCGGCGGGGATGCCGTGTCTGCAGGCAGGCACGCCGGCCGCCCCAGCTGCGCGCCGCTCCGCACGTAGCGGAGAGCGGAGGAAGGATTTCCTGATTTCCTCTGCTCGCTCCCAGCCCCTGCACGCAGCCCGAGCATGAATCACGAGCCTACCGCTGCAAGATACCAGGGAGCTTTTCCAGCATCCTGGGTGCAACCTGCCTCAGCCCTAAAAGCAAGCTCTGAGTTAGTGGTGCTCTGCGCTCTCAAGCTCTGACAAAAATATACATCAGCTGCACGTTTCATTTTGCTGTCCTTTATGGCAGGAGGAGTGAAGGCAGAAAAAAGCAGAAATTCCATAGATGAATTCCATAGATGAGTTATGTGAAGGCTGAAAATAAACCACTACAACTCACAAATTTAATTTTCCCAACTGTTTGCCTTTTGAAACTCCTTTCTGAGATGACACTGGACAGTTTCAAAACTGATTAATGAGTGTTACGCTGCTGACTAGCAGGAACAGCATCCCACTGGATCAAAAGAACAGGCAGCTTCATCAAAGAAAGACCAGACTCAAGGGATTACAGCTCACATGTCTCTGGAAACCCACCTATGAAATCAAAAGAAAACTAAAGGTTGTCAAATTTTATGGTCTTCCAGCACTGAAATGCCAGACTCCAACCCAAACTGTGTAAAAGCACTACAATTTTCAGCTAGAAAAAACTGTCAGCTGATATGCAGCTGCTTGACTAGGAAACACTGATTTTTGTCATAGAAGGGGTAGGAAACAGTTAAAGTAACTCTGTGTGGTTATTTCTTTAAAAAACAAAAACAAAAACAAAAAAAACAACCAAAAAAAACCCCAAAACAAAAACTTTATCTTACAAGCTAAACCTACTTGAGTGATTAACAAATGGAGAATCCAGGGTCACGTTTTGTAAGGGCAGAATAGAAGTGTGTCCCCTGACACAGCATATCTGGAGAGCATGATGCTGCAGGATAATACAGTGTCTGAAAGGTGGTCTTACATCAATAGTCTTGAATCAGCAATCTTAAAGCCAAAATCTCCTTAGACATCAACAACCATGAGAATTCAAGACACCTGGCGGGACATTTTGGGATTTGATTGTTGCAGCCTAGGTAGGTCAGAAGGAAGTTGTGAAATGTCAGAGCGAGATATCGCCCAACTCCTGACTTGAAACCCACAATGGAGAACAGAATCCCTGTCCAGAGCTCTGGTAAATACTGGAGTCAAAAGTACCTTCAGTGCTTTTTTCATTCCTGGAAAGATCTTTGGAGGAGGAAAAAGCTGTCCTGGGAAGTTGAAGCAAGTGGCTACACAACTGTACTTGCCACAGTGCATTAGGCAGCCTGCCATGGGGCCAATTCAGAAAAACAAGTATCCTCCAGTGAGCCACGGTGCTGCTACAGGACAAGGTCAGCCTCTCCAGCAATCAGCTGGCACAGGAGAGTGCTTCCTCTCAGTCTCTGCTTTGCCTTAGGCTTTGGTGGGATGGAGACAAAGATACATTTTTAAATGTATGTATACATTCTTTTGCATGGAAGTATATGAAACACTTACTTATATTTAAAGTGAATTTAAGGCTATTTGAGGTGAAAAACAAATATACAATATGTGACCTAGTCAATTTCTATTTATTTGTGATTGTTGGCAGCAGTGTGGAGGCTGCTCTGTGCATGTGCTCTCCTAGCAGATGGAACAGTCCTTTGATTAAAAAATTTAAAAAAAGAATAAACACTGTCTTGTACTATCGTTTGGAGATTTTTAGTTGGAATATCTTCATTGTAACTTCCTCTCCACAAAGGGAGATGGAAGTTTCAGTTTCTGCTCTGAAGACTACCGGCAGCGTTTAGAGTCATGCCCAGCACAAGGACCTAGATCTATCCATGTGGGCATGTAGAATCAATAGCATGGAAAACAAAATAAGAAAAGTCCCAGCATTTATCTGTGGTGCCCCACTGCCTTCCCACTGGAGCAGCAGTGGGCTTGTGCTGGCAGAAGCATGGCTGAGGCATGAGAGGAACGGGATGCAGCAGAGGGAGGCAGTGTTGCATCAGCTGCATTTAAAGCTGCTCTGTTTTCCCTTCATAAACCAGGGGAAAGCACAGCTCTTAAAAGCAATTCAGAGCAGGAGTCTGTATTCAGCTCTCATTATTTTACCAGTGGGAGCTCTCAGCTTTCCTATCCTATTTGAAAATATATGCCTTAGTGCTTCGAAGACATTTTGGAAAGGGGAATGAGTGCATCAAGCTGCATAATTCCTGCAGCATAAAGAGAGGTCAGGAGTTGGTTTTGCGTAAGAATTATGTTATCCAGTTCATGGGGAACTATTACTGCCAGGAAGGCTCAGGGATGAAAATGGAATGGATTAGACAGATCTTACTGTTCCTGGTCACATCAGGGCTGATGAACAGAAAATTTGTTTTACAGCTGCACAACCAATTAGCCTAACTCCAGCCCTCCAGCCCTCCACTGTAAATCAGTCCTCAGCGCTCCCTTCATGATCAGTGGCAAATGCCAGGTGCTGTCAGGCAGGCTTTCACTCCCCATGGTAGCAGCCCCTGTCCTGAGATGCCACAGAGCCACTGTCAGAGCAGCTCTCAAAAGCTGGTATTGTTCATCTGGGGAGCCCACACCCAAAGAAGCTGAATGCGGTGAGCTCTCCAGAAGTACTTCCTGAAGTTCAAATAATTCCATTTATTTTTCATTTATAGTTGATAATCACAAGTGCTGATTTAAGGATGCTAAGGTCATGCAACCCACTGTGACACATTTGCTACATTTTGTTTTCCGGGAATTATGTAGCTTTTTCTTCTCTTGTAGTATCTGTCCTGCGTATCCAGGATTGATCATCAGATAGAGGAGCCCCAGAACCACCACAGGGTTTTGTGTCCTTCTTTGGGATTTCAGGGCAGAGAACAAAGGTACTGAGATGAGAATTGAGCCTTTGACTCATTAAATATTAATTACTCATGAGTTTTTGTTTTGTTTATTGCAGTTTGGTTAATTTGTACCCAGCTGATTAAAAATCACTCTTCCCAAATATAAATCACTTTAATGATTTAATGCCAGACCACAAAATAGGATGTGTAATAATCCACCTTATCCTTTATTCAGCTGGAGGATAAAATAACCACAAAACAAAAAACCAAAACACCACAAACTGCTTCATTTTTCCGCTCCATCCACATCACTGTTTGCTGGGGCTCATTTGCCTGCAGGCTGTAGATACTGTTTCAGCTTTCTTACTTAAACAAGCTTCTGTCGTTGTGAGCAGGCAAACACTGAGCTTCCAGGCAGTGAGCACCCCACAGCGTTTCTGAGCTGGGCTCTGCTCACGATGCTGAGGCAGGTATTGGGTCCCCTAAACACCTCCTTCCAGGTTCTGGTCCCTCATGGGCACTCCTCAGAGCCATTGGGCAGGAGCTGCCTGGTCTGGCTGAACTGCCTTTCCAAGTCAATGCTACAGAGCCCCAGGCCCAGCAAGGGAGGCAGAAGCTCAGGCAGCAAATGCAGGCCGTGAAGGACTGGATGTGTCTGCTGACAACTATTTTTGCATGTCCAGTCCTGTCACAGCTGCTAGAAGTCAGAGTGGCATTGATTCTAGGATGGACAGAGATGAATGATGGTAGCAGTGTAACCCATAACTAGGTATACCTTATAAAAGGATCACCTCTCTGAACCTATGGCCAAATTACTTCTCTACCTTTTCAGATAAGTATTTTGCACAGCCAAGACATCCCTGACTCCTAAATTCCTCCCTTTCCCCTGTCACAAGGCCACAGTTGCTTTGTATTTGGAAGCCCATCTGAATTTCATAACCAATAATTTTGTCACTTATTAGCATAATGGTTCACATAAATAAACTGTTTGAATATGAATGCAACCATCATCATCACCCTTCACCTTAAGCAGAGAGAATGAGTGCAGTGGGTCTGCACTGATCATCCTGCTGATCATTTTTTAGCCTTGAAAATCTCTCTCTCCTTTGAAAATGGATCCTGCTACAATTAGTACTGATGATACATGACAGTTGCTGTCTCAAAGAAGTTGCCATGCCAAAGAGAACTGACATGTATTTTTAGACAACACTTTAGGGTAAATCAGCATCCAGGTACTTTCCAGGTACCTATGATACCACTGCTTCCCTATGGAAAATGAAATCCTGAACAGTATAAGAACAGTTGAGATATTTAATCTGTTCACTTTCATAACTTTTGTGTGAGATCACTAGTGATACACAGCATGGAGAGTGGGATTGTTATGCATTACTTCTGCTCCCAAACACGTAAGTCTCCAGCTCCAGCCTTCAAATGCCCACCTACACAGACTCACTGCCTCAAAAGTGCCTGTGCCCCATTAAACTGCCAGCTGTAGTACTGAAACGTGTGCTCCAGAGAGTCTGCCTGGCACTGGCTTCACATCCTTTCAATCTGTATATGAAGGAGGCAACAAGAATAGTGCCAGATGGCAGTGGGAATGGAAATGATATGACGTACACATGTGATGTGATTTTCTTTCTTTTTTTTTTTCTTGTGAATAAAGCATCTTGTGAAAAGAGGAATTAGATGCAGTATTTATAACAGTCCTTCATAAACATCCCCAAATTCCAAGTAGAAGACAAAAGGCATGAATCATATCACAGCAGGCTCTATAGCTGGGGAAGTGGCCTTTATGAAGATTGCTTCCGTAATTTGGGCTCCAGAATGAAAGAGAGCTGCTCTTAGGAGATCTGTAGGAAGTTGATAATGGCTTATTTAATTGTAGTATCACTAATAAAATCTGTGTTTTCATCAGGAACATTTCCTTAGCTAAAAATGCCATGATTCTTCAACTGTAGTTTGATCCTGTTCATTTTGTCTATAAATGATATAATGCCAAAAAAATAGATTAGGACATTATAGTTTCCTTTAAAAGGAAACTTTTAAACTGTGGCTGCAATCCACATCATAGAAGATGATAATCCCATAATAACTGACTTGGTATGCAGAAATAAAACAATTACTCAAAACCTAGAGATCATAAAGCAAGGAAATTTGTTCTCTATCAATTATAGAGGAAATGAGACTATAATTTGCTCTTTATGACTTGACAGCTAAAAATCTCCCATTAATTGAGCCTTGTCATTAAAGGAATTCTCCCCTTGCATAATTCCCCAGCAGTTTTGGTGGCAGTTTTATGTTCTCAACCCATTGGTGACATTGAACTTGCACCTGGTATCAGAAGAATATCAACCCATTCATATTAGTCATGGGAAAATCCCGAAATAGAAAGGATGTGATCTGAAGAAACTTCTGATGTCTGCACTGAAAAGTGTAAAACCATCTAGATTCACAGGACTGATGAACACCAACTATCAAGTCAAAGGGATCTACACACACCAGTCATTCTCAGATGCATCTGACTTCAGACAGCCACAATGGAAAATACTAGCTATCAACATAATTTAAAATTAAAATATAAACTACTAACCTACCTGGTTTTCCCACTATTTAACAGCAAAAGTTTGGCAAAGCTGAGAGCAGATATCAGATCATTTGGCAATGCCAGCCTTGATTTGTAGCTAGACATTTTCCCTACTGAAAGTAGGCAGGGATTTTTTGGGAAGTAAATGGTTAGTGGCATTAATGAGCAGTATGTATTGCTGCACTCGGGCATCTGTGAATGCATTCCCTGTGCACATACAACAGAAGGGGACAGGCTTCTGCAAATCACAGGGAGATGTGAGGCAGTGATGGCCAACCAATACACAATGACTAGGTGCAGATAATAGCATGATTATCATGAGATCCCTGATGCTGGCCTTGTGCCTTGTTTTGTGGGCCCTGTAAGGCCTGGTTTGTAGTTTCCTTAACTTCGTATGATTAATCTCCAGTGCAGAGGCTGCAGCTGGATCCAGAAGATGCACAGAGGGCACAAAAGATATGTGGATCAAAAGGTGAAGAAACTCTTCTTCCTGCAAACAGATATTTTGGTACAATCCATCTTACCCTGTTTTAAGGTGCTCAGCAGCTGGGCATCATTTCATAACATCTTCCACTAGAGAAGTGCTCAAGGTCAGGGCAGAAAGACACACAGAGGAATCCTGCACAGAACCACTACCTTGGTAGTGTTAAGCATCAGCAAAGCCAGGCAGAAGAGGATACAATGAGATTTTAATGGGAATATATCACTTCCAGCTTGTTAGGACTGCATTCCAGCCAAGGGAATATGACTCCAGCATTCCTTTGCACTTTACCATCAAACCAAAGAACTGCAAAGGATTGCTGACAACAGCTTTAAGGGGGGGAAATGGATGAAAGCAGAGCTTCCTCAAGCAAAGCTTCAAAGCATGAAGGGCAAGATAATTCCCAGAGCTGTCTACTTGCAAGCAGTACCAGTCTGCCTGCAGATGACTCCAGACAATAACAACAGTCTCAAGGGGATAGGCAAGATAGGATATCATGATAGCTGCAAAATCAAATATTGCCAGATATTCCCATCCCAGTCCCACATAGGAAATTACTGGAATGATAACCAGGACTCCCTAGTAGCCATTTTACAGAATGTGATAGCATTCAGGAAGGTTCACCAGCATGAAAAACATGTGTGAGAGAGGAAGATTTATTGTGCAGAAATGTACAATGCAGCCATGGGTGAAAGCTATGATTTGTTATTGCTGTCATGCAAATTGGAGCAAATTTGATCACATTTAACGTTGTACATATTTTCATCAGCAGGGAAAAAATTCTATAGACAGTATTCCAGAAAATGAGAAATTACAAATACAATCGGAAAATAAAGACTGTCAGTTTTTGCTAGCTGAAGGAATGGCTGATATTCAGGCAAAAAAAAATTACCTTAGGGAATAATTATTATTATAATTACTTGATTTCAGTTTTGTTGTCTAGCTGATAGGACTCATCAGTTGAGACAGGCTTGCTCTGATGATGCTGGCAGGGTCACAACACTGAGGATGACAGCTTATTTTCTCATGACTTCTTATCATACAGAGGATTGTCTTACTGATAGACATTAATATAACAATGCTGCAGCTGCCTCCATCAAATGTGCTCCCCAGAGTTTTAAAATCATCTTTTACTTTTCACCTTTCTGAAGTAATTGCAATTGTCTTCTGCCTGCAGCCTCATCATTCTGCTGAGATATTTCTATACTATGTCCATTACAAAGGGGAAGGAACAATATATCATCAACAAGCTACAGCTACTCACTTTGTCTTTCTAAATTTCTTTATCAGTACAGAACACATTCATGTTTTATAATAGCTATACTTGTGTCCTAATCTGCATCCATTGTGTTCCTTCCATTATATGCAGTGATGATACGGTTGTTGCACAGGTATTATTGCTAATATCCATGAAATATCACAAAGTCTCTCCTTTTTTTTTCTTTTCTATTTTTTAATAGGACTTACAGATCTAGAAATTCCACCTTGATCATATTATTTTTTCTATTGTAAATTCATCTTTGGAGAGAATTTTTACTGCATTTTAACAATTTTTTTTTGTCAAAAATATTGACAGCCTTTCATCATTCATTAGAAGATTGGTGTGTGAGGGGAGGAGAGTGGAGGCAGCAGAGTAACCTCTATCTCACATGATTCCCCTTAAAATTGCTGGAGCTATCCTCAGCATTTTGACCCTCCCTGCATCCTCCTAAAACTTGCTTCTTGCAAGAAATCTGGCCACTGAAATGGATGCAATCAAAAAAAAAAGAAAATTCAGAACTTCACTCTCCTGTATGATGGTAGGTGTGATTCTTTAGATTTTATTATAAATTTCCACCATTTACTATGGGATTTCACATCATCCAATTCTGAAATTGGGCTGAATTTTCTACTAGCTTAGAAACAAAATCCACTCTTGAAATTCTAAGAATAGTATAATTTCCTCTCTCATACAGTGTTCCCTGAACTCTGTAAGTACACCCATTTCTTCAGCTGTGCTCATTAAATAGGTAATTAGTATCATGGGCGTGTAAGAGTCTGAGGTGATTTCACAAAAAAAATTATAAAATATTTTATATTTAGTTCAGCATGAACGAGCTGTGAAATTGTATTTGAGTTAGACTGAAGAATTGCACTAGGGTGGAGAATTAAATCAGTCTTTAACCAGTAATTTTAGGATGCTTACTTATTGAAAATATGTACTTTGCTACCCTCAATTAAAGAATGCTTGAGGCTACATTCATTTCAGCAGCTTTTCATAGACAGGTAAATAGTACCAATATTACTAAGAAAGAAGAATCAGATATACTGCAAATTACTTAAAATACTGCTACCAAATTTTCTTCAGAAGATGCAAGAATGAGGATTAATCTCACCTCCCCCCAGTCATCCCAAAATGAGGTATCTAGTCTATACCACACACCCAGGGAACAGCATGGGGAGAAGAGAAATGGGAACCCCCAGGTGACCCAGCCCTACCTTAACCACTTTTTCCCTCTCTTCACCCAGGCTGTGACAAGCAGTCGACAAACAGCATACAGCACTGTCTGTGCTTTGCATATAACCAAAAGAAATGAAAAGTGCAAATGACACGGCAACAGCAAACATGTCAGATCTCCTGCAAACCTGAGCTGAACTTGCTCACAGCAACAGGGAACAATTTCCAGAGAGGACCTCAGTGTAACAGCCAGTGAAGGAACAGTTTAATGAAAAGTTTCAGTACCTTTAGCCACAAGCCTTGCTGCCACATCATGAAAAAAAGCAGTATTAAACTTACAGGGCAAAGGAACGTGGCCTGTGGCCATGTAGGCAAAGCATTGGAGTGGTTTGGTCAGACACTATCTGATCTGCCATAAACCTTATCAATGTAAAGTAGCATTGGTAATTTGGATTGGGATGAGGCATGCTAAAATTTGATTTCCTCTTTTATTAAACTAAGGCCTGAGTGACTGTCAGAAATGTTACTCTTATCCAGAAAATAAAAAGAAATAGCTGAGGGTGGAGATATCACAAATCAATTTCTCCTTGATTCACATGTAATAAGTAATGACTTTTAAATAGTTATATTTGTTGTTGATATCTTCTGAAAATGCAGAAAACCAAGCCAAAGAAACACAACTCACCTGTTACTATCTCATGAACCCAAGCTTACAGGTGGGTTGGTTGTAGATATGAGCAGGGCTGGTACCTCCTGCACTGACAGAGGTCTTCTGGAGCCCCAGAGGAGTGCCAGCCCCTCAAGAAACACAAAGACAAGCAACAAAGGGGGGGCTCTCTACCAGTTCAGTCTTGTAAAAACTAAACAAAAGCCACAGTCAGGAAATTTGAAATAGCAAAGACAAACTTCAAGCTGTGATATTTCTAAATGCGTGTATATTCATTTATCTCTCAAAATGTTTTCAGGGGTTTTTATAAAACAACAGTATTGTGATGTCAGTCCAGTCTTTAGAAAGACGGGACAGAACAAAGGAAGAGGGGAAAAAGAGGGTATTTCAAGTACTCACTGTTTCACATGTCTGGCTTTTCCCAGGTAAACATTATTTACACTTGAACACAGTATGTTATATTGTAAATCTATTTTATGAATCTATTTGAATCACTGACAATATTTAGTGATGTCTTTGTTAATGTGGTTTTGTTTCAAAAATAACAGAAATGTTTAGTTTTGAAATAGGAACTTTTCTCATGTTGCCCTGGAGAAGGTATGCAAGTTCAGGCTCAAAATATTATACTTATAAAGGGTTTTCTTGTCAATATAAAATAAACAGAGCTTATCCAAGTTCAAAAAGAAAAGGTGTGAGAAGGTATAATCACTTCAACTCAGAGACTGGATTGCCAGTGTTGAAATGGGTGTGGATGGAGCAGGACAGGCAGAGAGTAAAATCAGTGTAAAATGATAGGGGAGCTAAGGACACTGTGTGGTTTCATGGAGAGCAGCTTGATCTGCTGGTGACAGCATGGCTTTTTGGTTTCCAGCTCTTTTCCACACTTCCAAGCTTCACTCACCTGACATCTGCAAAGACCTGAAAACAATTATGGAAGGAGGCCCAGTTGCTTCCTTGAGGTGTGAGTGCTGGGGAATACAGCATGGAAATAACAGTAGATATTCCCAGGCCTCAGCAATGCCAGGGAGACAAAAGCTTCCAAGGAGCTCCCTCCTCCATCACAATGCCTCAGCCAAAGAGGTTGAGGGGATGTAGGAAGCTGGGCATAAGATGCGCCAAAGGAGAGCACAGGGTACCAGGAAGTCTGGAGTGGCAAAGAGGAAAACCACAACACAGTCAACAAGAACCAGCAGCAGTGAAGAAAAGAAAAAGAAAAAAGGTCTCTGAGAGTCAGGCAGTTCTTTTTCTGTTTGCCAAATTAATTTTGCAATTAAGTCCCTAAGTGCTTTATTAGCTGTTCTTTTTCCCATTAAGCAGTTTTAGCAACCATGGGCATGCCATATAAACACAGTCAGGGAAAGCAGACAGCATAGTTATGAACAGGAGGTTCAGTGTCTGTAAGGCACACTGTCACTATCAGTTTTGTTATGCAAAACTGCTTGATAACTGGTTTCCCATTTCCCGACCACACACCTAATTTTTGAAATAGGCAGAAGGCAAAACTTGCTGTTTGCAGCAGCGAGGTAAGCTTAAATCTCAGCAAGCTTAAAACTCCTGATCAGGCTCAGCTCACTTTCAAAGCTATCTGAACATTACTTGTACCTTCTCATAGAAAAAACAACTATCCCCTGGCCCATGCAAAAAATAAAAAGTTTTTCCAGGATGTTATACAAACTCATACATTTATACAGCTGAATAATTCAGGGCAAAACTGCCTGTAACTAACTGTACATGTTATAGCCCAAAGTTTGTATCTTAATGTAAATTTATTTGAGCAGCTTCTCCTTTTGTTCATTTGCACAGCCTTTGCCTCATCTGCTCCCGTTTTTATGCTCCCAGTTTTTATGAAATCTTTTCAAAATGCTAGCTCTATACTTCTATCAGCACTACAGTCCTACTGAAATACGTATGGCCACATCAAGTTGACAAAAGTCCACCTACTTCAAATTCCCTTCTCTGGCAGGGGCAAATAACAGATGCTCAGACAACAGGTTAAAGAACAAGTACATCTGCTGACTGTTCTCAGGATACCTTCCCCAGTTCCAGGAATCATCAGTTCAGGAACTTCTTGAACCAGGAATGTCATCTGTCATGGTTAGGTTATTGGGTTTAATAGGTCCCTGAAGGACCTGTTTAAAGTGCTGAGTCTTTAACCTGAGTCTTCACTCTTATCATTCAATTGGCTAAACTCAATACCTCCCCTTCATGGGCTCCAACTTCCAAAGCAGTGGAGCTGCTTTATTTGTAGGAGTAATAAATAGCATTCAACACTATTCTAGAAGAAATTCTTTTATAATGATGCCTAAAGCTGGATTGAAGTGCCACCATATTATTTTCAGCAATATTGCCCCGTCTTCCTATATAAGAAATCTTGCAAGACACTTGTCTGAAAACAAGTGACAAATCTGCTTCAGGATTTTTCATAATCTGAAAGAACCCAGGAAATTTTCTGCTGCTGTTCTATGACACCTAAGAGACCACCAGGAGACCTACTGCAACTATTATTAAAAAAAAAAAAAAGGCATAATTGGGATAAATACCCAGTGATGTTTATGTGCACAAATATACAGCAGAATCATGCCAGGGAAGGAATTATTTCAGTTCAAGCAACAGGACATATTGAACATCACTTTGCAGATCTTTCTGAACAGATCTGGGCAGATGTTTGGAAAACCTGGGTAAGGGAATATTTGGGTGTTTTTGGATGGATAGGAATAAGGACTGATAACAATGTCCCCTGCTGCTTTGAATGTCAAGAATAGTTTTGGTGGTCAATTGGTGGAGGAAAAACGCCATTACCACCTAAACCACAGCTAAGCAGACTGAAGTCCTGCTTCCTCTGAAACCTTTCACAGGTTCACCTTTGAAACCATTTTCTTTTTTCCGTGAGAATCTAAAACTGAAAAAAGCACATTAAATCCCTGTCTGGGGTACAGACACAGTCTCACCTAATTCAAACTCCTTCAAGTGATGAAGACTTTGTCACTGTTCTCAAGAGTTCAGCTGGACTGCTCAGGCTCAAGTCTGATGCACAGTCCTCTGGGAGAACAGCAGCAAATCTCTCACTGACTTTGAAAGATGAGAACAGCTCGTCATCAGTCACCACATTCCTGATGATACTCAGCTTAAACACTTGTATCCTAAACACACTTCATTCTGCTTACTGGTCTTTGTAAAGCTTCTCAAAAAGCTGCTTCTTCTTGTGAGGGCAATGGTGGACGATGAGTCCTTATCTCTGAAAAGGGACCGCAGCCAACAGTCCCAACAACTTACCAGGACTGAAAAGCACTTTCATTTAACAAACAGGGAAAGAACTTTGCTCTAGCAAGATTATAAGAACAGATGAAATTTAATAGCCTTCTGCAACAGAGCAGCATGTGACTCAGAGGCAGCCACTCCAGCTCTGCCTCAGCTGCTTACTTTCAGTTCCTTGTTAAGGAGATGTTTACATTAAACAAACTAAAATTTAAAGGAGGAAAGAAACCTGCTGTTTCAGATTAAAAGACACATCTAGGCAGAAGCATGCCTCTGTCCACTTCTGCAAAGGGTGAAGTGAGCTGCAGACCAAAGAGAGGAGCGCTTTGCTGAGTCACAGTGCCCGGCGATATCTCCAGCGCTGCTGCTGCTGCTGATCATTGCTTGCCAAGACACCGCTGCCGAGGGAGGGGACAGGGAGGGGCAGGCAGCACAGCATTACCAGTACCACCAGTTATTTTTCAAAGCACGTCTAAGGTGCTGAACTGGAGCTGTGAAATGACTCACTAGAAATTCTGTATGAAGCAATGCAGTCAGACAAAAACAACCTACATCAGCTATCTACAGTGAAGAGCTATCACATGTCCAGTACATAAATGTGATTGAAAGCAAAACAGGAAGGAAAACAAAAGACCAAATAATCTCCAACAGAACCAAGAAGCTGCATTAAATAAATTTCAAATTCTCAAGCAGCCTGAAAGCCAGTCACGGCGGATCTAGTTGCTCTTGTATCTTTGTTTAGGACTGGGCAAAGCCACAACGGGCTCTCTGCACAAGCTACACCTGAACACAGCCCAAAGGGAGCTGCTAAATTCTTCTCCACTGAGTCATCTAAACAGAAGAGCCACCAGTGTGAAGGGCTTTCAATGGAAATAACTAAATCTGACACATGAAATAATCAGAGATGAACAAGGAGGACCTGCAAATACACAAGTACGAGAGGTAGGTAACTGAAAAGCAAAACTAAGGAATAAACCACACCATTTAAAAATGGTTGCTGTAGTGTGGTGTATGAGATGAGAAGCCAGCAAGAACCCCAGTTCTGTTAAGATTTTCTTATTCAGAAAAAATAAATATATCCTGATGCCTTACATATGCTTGAGGATTCAAACAAGCACACATTTTCAACACAACACTTCAGAAGAGTAAAAAGTGCCATATGGCATGGAGACCAATGTCAGCAGTAGTGCTGGTGCTGTGACAGAGGTGTTCAGAGCACCCCATTTTCAGGAACACAAAGTCAGTGGGATGTTGCTGCCCACACCTTTACAGTTACATCTAAACTTAGGTATGCCTCTGCAGAATTACATTACTCTCTTTTCCTTCCTCTAATATTTGGAGAACTTCCTTCATACATCTTTGTTTGCCCTGCTCATGGGCATGACACAGGGTATGAAAGATTTCTGCAGAACTGCATTTTGTATAAAACTATCTGCCAAAAATGTGTTTCTCTTCCCTTTTTAGGTTCCTTTTTTTAGAATTTGTGTTAACCATTGTTCTCAAGACAGCCTTGAAAACATGAGTTGAACATTAGTACAAACCGTACAGTAATGTTACTCTGTAATCCACAAATGACATGTAGAAGGCTAAGGTTCTCAGTAGATTGTTAACACTGTAACTTAAAGCCAACTCAATTTTAAAAAGTACTTAACTTCTTAGAAGGCAATTAAAACCACATTTTACATGTCAATATTATTTAGTAAAGCACTACTATGTTTTCAGCAAAGTATTTCTCCAAAATGCCTTAATCGTCATCAAAAGAATCTTCAGTTCTTCACACATTGAGGATGTCATAAAATGCAAACCAGTGCAAACTGCAGAGCTGCAGCCACCACATGCCTGTGATCTTTGTGAAGTCTGTTCATGGGCATGCCACTCAAATTTGGGCCAGTGTAAATACTGGTGGCAGGGGACAGAGGAAGGTAGTTTGCCATGTATTCTGTTATTTGGAAATGCTCGACTTCAAAGAATAAGCATCACCCAGCTAAGTCTGATCTTAAAAGTCCAATCATATCCATTGCTTTTAGCCCCCCTTGCAGTGAGGGGGACTGGAAACAAATGAGGGCCTAGTCTCTTCCAATGCACCTGCTGGAGGGGAATATGTTGTGTCAGCACTGGGAGATGTTCACAAACAGGCTTTGAGCTGTTGCACAGAGGTAAAAAAGGTGCTTCCAGGTGACCAGCTCAGGCTGCAGCTTTGTCTTCAGCACTGGTGAGATCACAGCTTTGCTAGAGCCACTTGGCTCTGTAAACCCAAGCCCAAACTTAAACACAGTTACTAGGAAGGAGAGAAGCAGAGGACCTCTCCAGAACACAGATCCACAGCTCCACTCTTTGGCTCTGGGAAGATTGTCCTGAAGGAGCTGTGCATTAAAACAAGTTTGGTCAGCAACCTGGACTGTACCCAGACACTTGTGTTCCTTTCTAAGTGACAGACTCTTCAGCACAGCTGGCTCTGGCAAGAAACTTAATGGCCTCTGGACAATATCCCTCTGTGGAACAAAAGGATGTTCCAACAGGTTTAAAATCCCTTTTTCACCCTGCTCAAATAAATTTAAACAACTGGATGAGTGACCTGAACAGCCCCTCTCACCTAACAGCCTCACATGATTGTTTTGGCTTTACCTTGTGACAAACAAAATGCTGTCACAGGATGAGTCAGACTTTGGACTTGGCCAGGTTGAGGAGAAGGACACCATTCTCTACAAGCTGATCTCATGCCAGAGTAGCACTTTTTTTGAATCAGTCTGCCTGTGTGCCTCTGTGAGCAAGCCTCTATGCTAGACCAAAGAAGCTCAAGTAAATGATCAAGGCCACTGAGCTGGTACGCTGGGTTGATCCTGTGCTAAGAGACACTTGACAAACCAGTGTTGTCCCTAAATTTGGGACTGAATGACATGTCATATGGCAGTGAACAAGTTAAAGCATTACTCAAGATCATATGACCCACGTTATGGGCAATCTGTCTTCAAATCACTTTATCAAGGAATTCAATTTTCATGAAGTTTCCAAACTGCCCTTCTTATTTTAATAGAGCAAATACATCAGGGAAACTTTGAAGTTCTTATGTGCTTTTAGCAAAAGGGACTTTTTTGCAGTACTTGTGATGGAGAACCAGTATTTAAGACTAAAAGGTGATCCTTCAGGATGCCCTGGCTATGTCACCTCTCCTTGGTGTGCCACGCCAGTGACAAGGCCAGAGTCATTACTCGGTGCTGTCCTGGCAGGACAGTGCAGAGCTGTGTGCTCGCCGTGCTGTGGATGCCGTGTACAGCAGGGCGGGCAGAGGCCGTATCTGAACCGCACAACCGCGAGTCCGCACCAGCATAATCTTTCATGTGGAAATGCAGCAGGTGCCCCAGCAGGTGTTCACAGCGACAGAAGCTTTTCACAGCCTTTCCCCTGACACCTGGCACCAGCTATGCCAGACCCAGAGAGCGAGGTCTCTCTCTTCCTGGCGCTGCTGGGTTAATGGTTAGACTTCATGATATTAGAGGTCTTATCCAACCTTTATGATTCTATTAATGAGAGACCAGCTGGTGGCTAACAAATACTGCTTTTACACACGCTGACAAGCCGAGAGCCCACGGAAGGGGAGCGGCTATAATAAAACCCCTAAGCTCTGTCAGGTGAGAGCGGAGCGCGCGGCAGCACGGGGGAGCAGCACGCCGCGGGGTCCCCTTCGGCCAGGCACGGCCACCTGCGCAGGCTGAGCTCCGGGCCGGGGTGGCGGTGTTAAACGAGGCCAGCGATGCCGCTGACAACGCAGATCCTCGTTGTATAAGCAGCCCGAACACGCCGCGGGCCCGGGGCGGGCTGCTGACATCGCCAAGGTGCTGGTGTGCGCTGACCTCTGGCAGCAGCCCCGCGCGTCCCCGGCGTGGGGACAAGCAGGGCGGCGGTGACAGCGGCGGGCACAGGGACCCCGCTCGGCCCCGGGCCCGGCCCCGCCCGCCGCAGCGCCGCGCCCGCGGGCCCACACAGGGACAGCGCCGAGATGGCGGCACCGGGCCTCGTCCTCCCGGCGGCCGGGGGGCGGTGACGGCGCGGCGGGGGACGCTCCTCCGCTGAGGGACACGGCCGCCCCCGTCCCGCCCTCGGTGTCACGGTGTCCCGGCGCTGCGGGACGGGCCCGGTGCGCAGGGGACGGCCCGGCGGGGCGGGGCGGGCGCTCCGGGAGCGCTGCGCTCCGGGACGGGGCTGGCGCAGCGCGACCCCCGTGCGTGGGGCTGTCACCGAGCCCGCTGCCGCTCGGGGCTTTCGCTTTCGCCTCCTGAGCACTCGCGATTTGTTTCCTGGCGCAGGGTTTGAAGCCCGGACCCAGAAATGAGGAAGGTTCTGTGCGTGGAGCCCGTCATTTTCTTCTACGTTTTTGCATTTTCCCTGACGACTCCGCTGGTGCAGCAGTTCATCTACCGGCGGCTGTGGGAGCAGGAGTACAACTCCACTTTCATCAGCGACAGCAATGCCAGTCACTGCGAGCAGAATAAGAGCAGCCCGGCTTATATCAAACAGAAGGCAAGTGGCGTGGGAGGAATAACAATTGTAAATAAACTTGCAGCCAGGAGGTGCTGCCTCAGTATAACCTCCTGTTTTATAACCGTAACCTGTAATTCTGCGGAAAGCCGTAGTTTTGTAACCTGCTCCCATTTCACTGTTTCCTCGCTCTAATGTTATGCTGTAGGTAGAGATAGTGCTTTAAAGACAAAGATTTGTCTCCAGGAAGATACGGAGACAAATTCGTATTTTAGCGGGAGTTGAAATCACCTGAGAGAATGGGGACCAAATTAGCATTGGGCTGACATTACCGCGGGTACAACTGGAGGTGGAGGCTCCTCCTCCCACACCATTGTGCCTGTTGTGTTTGTGAGCCACCCGTTCTCTCTGTGGCTCCTACTGTTCTTTGTAACCGAGTGAAGCTTAGCAAATGCCCTGTAATTTTGAGGAATAGCATCTAGCTTGAAATACATGTGTTTCAGAGGAATTACAAGAACGAGGAACACGGGAAATTAAACTAGGTTTTTTTGTGGTTTTAAAATGTGGAAAAAAAATTAACTGATCTTTGCATGATCAAATACAGTTGATGGTTTGCCATTCAGAGCACTAGTGTGCCTTGCTGGAATACAAGGACGTCAAGATGACAGGATCCCATGGTCAGTTACATTTTTAGCACTTTTCCATAGTTCAGTGTGCTGGATAGCTAGTTGTTGACTGGTACATCTTCCATTGCACTTCCAGTGCAGTTTTAATGCTACACTTAAGCAGAGCTAGCTGTGGGCTGCCAGCAGAAGAGATGGTCATTCTCCATTTCCCTTTCCCCTCTCACCCCATGTGTTGTATCTCACAGTTCTGCAGTTACAGGTTATGGTTTGAATTTGAGTGGGGCACTGATTCAACAGAAAGCTCATCTCTTGTTTTGGCGGGGGGGTTGTTGTTTTTTGAATGTTGGGGTTTTTTTTCTGAAGCAATACACTGCTCTGGCACACTCAGTGGCCACATGATTTCTGTGTCTAACATGGGAACAGCAGAGGGAACATATTTTCAGAAGAGGTGCAATAGAACCATACTTGTCAACAACAGCTGGCTGTAGGGTTGGATGAAGTGAAAGATGAAACCACTGTAGGGTCAGAAAAGTAAATGATTCACTGTATAAATTACACAGAAGTTGGGGTCACAGAAACAGTCAGTTGGCATTCCCTTACACTGCTGAAAAGGTGGTACTTGAAAATTTTTGCTCACATCCCATATCTGAATCTCTGACGTGCTGCATATGTGCAAGACTGAATGCCTGAGCTTATCTGCCTCATTTGTCATATATAAAAGGAGATTGCTAATGGAACATGCTTCCAGTGAAGGTGATCAAAGAAATAATTCAGGACTTTTAGTGTGGCATATGTTCTTTGTCATGTGACAGAAGCTGGTCTTATAGAAAAAATGTGAAAAGGTCAATAGAATTGTGGTCCAACATGGCTTTGGGGCTGACCCATGGAGGTAATCACCAGTTATTGTTGGAGTAATGCTTGTATGTTACTCCCAGAAAGTGTGTTCTTTAGTATTAGCTCCCCATTTGATGCTGTGTCTGGCAATTTTCTCTAAGCATACAATTCTAATTGCAGAGCCCATCAAGAAATCAACGTTTCAAATACATCTTTGCATTTTGCACCCCCCTCAAATTCAACCTGACTTTCAAATTGCCATCACCTATGGTTCAAGATATAAGACTTCATTTTTTTTTTTCTCAAAACACTGAAGCAGAGTGCTTCATTTCAGCTGAAGTTTAGATAGTATCTCTGATTTGATGGCATATTCACACTTTACAGGTCTTTTGCTTACAAATTATTCTTAATTTGATATTTGAGAACATGAGTCCTTCAAGACAGCAGTTGAATAATGGCCAACAGAACTTCTTCGTTTCCCTTTCCTGCCAAATTTCTGTTCCCTGCATTTCAGTGATTGCCAGTAGGGCATGAGCTTTTGAACAATTACACTCTTGTCTGGATGCCTTGCTGCATTTTTATACCACATTAGTTACCATAGTGTAACAGTGTAGGTGCTCAAAACACGCATTATTTTAAGTGCAAATGGGCCTCTGTGCTGAGTTATAGTCCTGTGTGTGGGCCAAAGAGTAGATCCAATAACTTAATTCCAAACCCTTTCCCAAGAAAGCGTGAAGTAGGTGTTCCAGATTTTCCAAGACCTTCCTAACCTAACTGAATTAGGTTTATTAGATGTTGTAACTGTTGCTATAATGCCCTGTTTGGCATTAATGTTTAAAAGAACATCTCTATTAACAGTTAACTTAGTGTAAGTCCTTATGTTCTGCGAATGAAGAAGCTTTGTACTAATCTCACTTATTTCAAAGCAAAATGTAAAAGGAAATTGAAGACAAAAATCACTTGGAGTCTGCAAAAAAAGTAGAATATAATTCAAAATGGTTCATCTTCACAAAATTTAGATTATTTTTTACAATTTGAAAAAAATAGTCATAATAAAGTGAGTTTGAAGGTAATTTGAATATAAACTGAAGCATTCTGATCACCAACTTGGATAATCCTTTTTTAATGTCTCAGAAAGAGCTGTATTATTAATCATTAAACATTGTTTATCATCCCATTGATTCATTATACAATCCATTAATTTCTCCTTGCTACTCAGTAATATTTTGTCTTATCAGCCTGTGAGTTTATCATATGCTTTATATTGTTCAATCTCAGGTGCTGCCCTTCTCTCTTTATTTAATCCTTATATAAGTTACTTGCTTCTTCTTTTTGTTCTTTTAATTTTGAATAAGTGATTGAAATATCTATTTCTGTCCACTGTGAGTAACTTTTCAGAGTAGAGTGAATTTGCAGATTAGAAAATTAGAAATTTCTCTTCAAATATATGTAGTTCCATTGATTATTTAATGGAGTTATGTGATTTTAAAGAAGCTGAAGGTTTGACCTAACATTTTCTATATTCTTTTCCTTTGGCTTCATAAAACCATAGAGTGAACAGTTGCATGCCTTACACTCTAAATGGATTTTTCCTGTACTTAGCCTGTAGTCTTTTTTGGTAGACATCAAGTTTTTTATCTCGGCAAGTTCATGCTCACGTGTGTTACCTGGATGTGTACCCATGTTTTGTGTGTTGCACACTTCTTCCAAAAAAAGGGCACCCAAGTTTTGGGTCTTTCTTTCTTTCAGTTTTACACTTCATTATGGTCTGGCAATAATCTCTGTATTATGTGGTTCATGTGAGCTGAGATGATACATATTAACATTTAATTTTACTTTTAACATAGTAGCATTTGTTTGATACTCATGGCTTTGAACAAGACAATCCTAGTAAAGAAGCAATGTCTGCGACTACATAGAGTTCTTTTTGTCAGCAGCAGAGGAGTTAAAGATCAGAATAACATTTTCCATCTCAGTTTGTTCAGTCTTCATGGTTTTGGCCCTTCCCGGGTGACAGCATTGCTGGCAAGTTACCAGGATGTCATGAATGCTAAGGCAGTCAGACACCATAAGGGAAGGGAGCAAAAGACTTTGGAGTGCTGGGGATCTTGAAAGCTTTCCTTGGGAACCTCAGGATCAGTTGATTTTCGTCTTGTAATAAAACCTGGTATCTTGTAAGCAAAGGAAGAGATTGAATGAGAAACTCATGGTCTCTGCCTGTAAATATAAATACGAATTTATACAGCATTCAGCAGCTTTTAAAATTCCCCAGGTATATTCCTGTAAGTTTTAGGGCTTTTTCATAATTTTGGATGCTACTCAGTCAGGATTATGTTAGCTACAGAGGAGACACCTGAAATTTGGAGTACAGATGGCTTGAATACAGGCTGAGAATGGTGTGGGCAGATTTGCACAAGTGTACCTCTTGCTGATTGAAGAGCACAATGCCTGCCCAAGTCAGTGTTGTGCCTCAGAAAATTCCAAGAAGACTTTCAACAGGAATTTACTCTCTGCATCTGAAACTTTATCTTAGCTAATATAAAGGGTTTGTATGAATAAAGTTGCTTTTATTTCCCCTGCTGTCTGATCAGGTGATTGTCTTTGAAAGAGCTGCTGTGGCTGCTCTCATTAGGTACTCTCATCTATGCATTAAAAACAAGATCAGAATTTGCCTGCTGAGTGTCCTTTAGCAGCTGGCTTCATAACATTTTTTTAAATTAAACATTCTTTAGTTATTTTTTTCTGCAGCCATTCATGCTCTGTTAAATGGTTGGTTTTCAGTCACGTTTAATTTTTATACTTCTGTTAAAAAGAAGTCTGATTTTTTTTTCCCATAATGGGTCTTTATTTTTATAGTGCTAGCTGCTGTTCCTTATGTGAATACCTGCTGTGGTGTATCCATAGAGATATCACTGATTTGGACAATTCCTGAACCCAGAGCTTTACAGTGTTTGCAAAATCCATTAATTCACATACCTGTGAGTCAGTACAGTATTTAAAGCTGTATTTCACTTTTTTGGTTGTTACTGCTGTTTGTAATAGTACTAGTAAGATTGTACAGTGGGATGTCAGAGCAAACTGATCTGTTTACTTGCATAGGGTGCTCTAGTCCATTAATTCTTCCTTGTAACCCCCTCAGCAGAATTATTTGGGAGGAAAAAAGATCTCCTGTGAGGAGGGAGCATGGAGTGTGTTCCTTAATCCATGACTGGCTTACTACTGATTTCTGAGTAGTATTAAAATAGCCCAGTGCCCTTTTGCCATACCCTGTATTGAAGGAGATACTTGCAGCTAAAGATACTTACAGCTCTTGTAAGTGCATCTTCAAAAGGATTGTTCTCTTGTCTGCATTGAAACTTCTCTGTCAACAGTACTAGTAAGACTGTGTCTTAAGCTTTAAGTTTTGGGTTCAAATTTAACAGGGAATGTTTGAGGAATATTGAAGATCAAATTACAAAAGTCTGAATATACAATGTATTTTATTATAGCCTAGTATATTCAAAATGTCATATAATGTTATAAAACTACATTGCATGTATTATGTTTTATAATAGTATAATTTATAATCTGTAAACAGTAATATTCATTATCTTGCATACTAATAATTATATAAGTAATATTGTGACAGATTCTTTTTCCCAATATATTATAGTATTTACTATTATTTTTGTTTTCTCTTTGCAGGAAGTTCAAGAAAAAGCCTCTGTTTTTATTATGCAGTTGGACTTAACTAGAGCCATTCCCAGCCTTATAGTTGCCTTTGTCATTGTAGCTAATGGGGATCGCCAGGGACACAAAAGGTCTTTAGTTTTACCATCAATGGGAGCTTTGATTTCCAGTATTAGCTTCACTGCAATATCATATTTTTCCTTGTCACTCTCTGTCCTATTTGCATTAGCATTTATTACTGGACTCTTTGGGAGTATAGCAACTTTCCTTGGAGGAGGCTTTGCTTACATAGCAGAGGGGTGTCATGATGAGAAGCAGAAAACAACACGAATAGCTGTAGTGGATTTGATTTTTGGAGTTGTATCTGGATTGGCAGGACTGTCATCTGGCTACTTTCTAAGAGGAATAGGCTTTGCATGGACATTTGTGATAGCATCTCTGCTCCATGTCATTAATATAATCTATATTGTATTTTTTCTGGAAGATACTGTAGGTGTATCTCAATTCCAGCATGAAGCACTAGTATCCTGGAAAGAACTTCTTAGGGAGACATTTTCTGGAGTGTACATGCTTTTTCAAACTGCCCCTTATAAAAAGAGGATTTTAATAATTGTGTTACTTTTTACATTTATGACTTATTTGTTTACTGTGCTGGGTGGGAGTTCACTTTTTACACTGTATGAACTGGATGAGCCACTCTGCTGGAATGAAGTATACATTGGATATGGAGCAGCTGCATCCACTTCTATATCATTGACCAGCTTTTTAGGAGTTTACTTATTTTCCAAATGTCTCAAAGACATTTATATTGTCTTTATTGGGATGTTTTCGTACATTGGAGGAATGACCATGGCTGCCTTTGCCAAAACTACTCTGCTCATGTTTTTAGGTGAGTTCAGAATCAGTTGTTCCATGGTCAACAATGTATATGAAAATACTGCTGTGTTATCTGTAGTGAATGCAGTTGTTGGATATTGAATGTGCCACCTTGAAAGGGTCACAGAGAAGTAAAATATAAATGGGTGATCAGCCTGATCTAGGATTTGATTAAAAGATGAACTGTGTCGAGAAACAATGGAATTCCTTGCTTATGGTTTTAGTGCCATAGAAATATACTTGATTTATAAATTTCTCTGTTCTTGGAGAATTGTGTCTCATTGCACTTGTAGTCTGGCTTTTCTGTTGCCTTTTACTATTTGGGGAACTAAGTATTCAAAAGTATATCACTAATGCAGTTGCAATGCATTTGTAAATCCCTGGATTTTAATTAGTTCAATGTCTCGTGGCTGCTTTACAGTGAGAGTGCCATCTTTGTTCTGCTTTATGCCTATTCCTGTTCTCCGATCCATGCTGTCAAAAGTGGTTCTCCCTGGTGAACAGGGTAAGTAGAATTGTTTTTAAACAACAAAATAATATGGTGCTTCAGAACAGAGATGCACAAAGATTAGCTTTAAACAGACAGATATTGGTACTTTAAGATTCCAGTTCTTTCAAGTTCTGTATAGTATGAGCCTGTGTCTTGACATTAATGGTTTCTGGTTCTGAATTAAATATAAACAAAACTGTGTTAAAAACTACTGCAAATTTCAACTTTCAAACAAAATACTGTTCTTAAATTAAAGACCATGGGAAACTTGAAGCAGAAGAATGCCCAAGATTTATACAAGTGTTTCACAAGGGCTTCTACATTCACAAGATTTTGGCATGCAGAGAAAGATGTGTTTCTGTTATTCAGTCAATTTTTCATTTACTAATTTAAAAAGGTAAGCAGTAGGTGGTCAATCTTCATAGCACTTGGCAACAATTAGACTTGTATCCTCAGCTATGGAACAGGACCCCAACTTCAGGCCTGTGGCTTCTAAACGTATTCCAAGAAATTTAACATAATACTTCTCAAAGTTCTTTCCTTATGGAAAAGAAAAAAGCATGTCAGGCCTCAAAATATGGCTCTAATATCCCATATTTTGCTTTTGGGGACTGTATTTTCTAGATTTTGGGAAACATATACTTTCTAGAAATATTTTCCTGAGTTGCTGTGCTTTACCTTTTAAAAGATTAATCTTCATGCACTAAAACAAAGATCTCTTTGTACTAGCTGTGCTAAAATGCACCTCTGGTATTGAGTTTCTTGGCATTCTTCAGGGCTTTGGCTATTTGAGTACTTTGATGAAGCAATCAGGTTGCCTCTTGTCATCCTTTTCTGCTTACTTAATGTGATTTTGGTTATGGTTCTGTGACTATGAATGCAACTCCAGAAAATGTGCTCAACAAGACACTTATGGGATAGACTGCCACCCCAAAGGGTAGTTCAGTCCAAAAAATGTTGTTTGTTTCTTTTTAAAAAAGAGAAGGCAGTGGTTTTAAGCTGAACCAGCAGTCCTTGTTGAATCAGTATTTTCCACATATAAAAGTGAAGGTTAGAGAAGGAAGAAACAAGAAAGGGAAAAGTAAAATGAAGAAGAGAATTGGAAAGGGTAAAGGATGGAGATGTGCACAACATGGTTAATGAGGATGAACAGGTTAAACTTGATGTGATAAGCAAATGCAAGAAAGTAGGCATGGTGACAGAATAATAGGAAAGAAAAATAGCTTCCATCAACAAAATGTGTTGTTTATTTGGGTTTTTTGTTCATTTAAAAGAACTAGCATTTTGTAGAAGTTGCCACAGTTTTCATAGCAAAGTATCATCACCTAGTGCTTGTAACTTGCATACTTGCAAAAATACTGTCAATAGATATATCTTTTGAACCACGTTTAAAAACTTCAGTACTTTGAAGAGGTTTGGTTTTGTTTTATTTTGTTTGTAACTTGCCCATTTATTTTTGGCAGGTGCTGTGTTTGCTTGTATTGCCTGTTTAGAAGTTGTGACTGGCACAATGTCAATTTCAGTTTTTAATATTCTCTATGCGACTACTGTTGCATGGTTTTCAGGCTTTAGCTTCCTCCTATCGGCAGGCCTTTGTCTAATTCCACTGGCTGTCCTGTGGTAAGTACAGATCAGGAGGGTTCTTCTGACTGCCTTTGCCAGTAATTTTGACATGAATGGAAACTTTGTAGTTTAGTGTGGTAGTTCTCAAACTTTCCTATCTGCCAGTGTGCTGTAGTGGCTCTAGCTTCACACCTTTTCCCTGATCCAGCCACCTTCCCTCAGCTGCATGCTGTGAATTTCCCCCAAACTGAAGATACCCTGAATGTACTGCCAGTGGGATACACCATACCCTTGACTGCACGTGTGACTTCCCTTGGTTTGAGACCTTTACATAGTCTTTCTTCCAGGAAAGCCTTTCCCACAGATCACGTGAAAGGCATGAACTTAATTTTGCAATCTGAGCTCTTCTAGATGCTAATGAGGGTTATAAACATGACAGTCACCCACTGGGTTTAATGTAAAGCTATCTGTCCTGGTCTTTGGTCATGGGTACCTTGTGACCCAGTGCCATTAAAATCTGTAAAAGATTTTAAAGCCCAAAAGAATAAACTTCTAAACATGTTTTAAATAAAGGCCTCTGTAGCAGTTGTGTCTAATCATACCTAGTGGTCATCTAGTAATATGGACAGTGAAATATCATTCATGAGTACTCATAAGGCAAAGATCACTTTACATTATTTCCAGTATAAATTACTTTGTTTTAGGATGCTGAAACAAAAATCTAAATGGCAGAGGAATCACTTTTCATTAGATAGATTTACAGTTGGGGGAAAAATGTTTTTTCTTAAGAGGGTGGCACTGGCTGGAGACTTGCATATTTGCCTCAGTCTCCTTTTATGTCTGCATCAGCTGCATTTTAAGATTCAAACAGGCAGTGATAATTTAGAACATTTCACATAATTTCAAGTCTATTCCTGTTTCATTATAATTATTTACACAGTCTTTACAGAGAAGCTATACTAATGGTAATTTAAAGTAGTGATGGGTCTTAGACCTGAGGGGGTCTTGCATGTGAGAAGAATACTTTTCAGTAAAGTAATAAAATAATTGAGAAATTCAGCTACATTAACAAAGGTGCAGTAAGTACTTGTTCTCTTAAGTATTATCTTTAGTTTAGTTCAGTGGAAGCAGAGAAAGTGTCTCTTCTGTTATCAGTTTCAGATATCTGACCCTTTGAATACCCTTTCTCTGCATCTTTCTTTTTAGAGTGTCATGCAGTGTTGCAGTTGGAGAGCAGAAAGGTAGTTGTTCCAGTCTGTAACGTGCAGAGTAGTTTAGTACTGTGCTCAAAGGCAGCAGTAATGATCTTGTCTGACTTGTGTAATTAGGGCAAATAGTGTCACTGCTTTTGTTTACTAAGACACATTTGTGCCACAGAGGATGGCTGCAGAGGGGTATCCTGTGTGTTTTTTGGTGCTGAATCAGCATGCTATACTGAACTATCTCAGCTAAAGATACCTGTCTTATCTTTGTCTTACAGCTGGCTTCTGTGCACAAGCTGGAATGGGGAGGACTTGGCTCTCCTGGTCCCTGAAGAAGTATCCAGCTTAGAGAGTGCTGATAGTTGAACAAAGGATCCACATACCCAGGATTTCTAATCTGACATGCAGTGGCAGAGATAGTTATGTCACACAGAAACCACAGAGATAACACAACACAATCTCCAAGTGGCCCTGCAGCAATAAGCACTAAATTGGTACCACTCAATACCCAATCTCCTTTTAGCACTTCACTAAAGCTAGCTATTAACTATGGGAATAGGCTGACAATTGAGATTAATGCTGCTTCAGCATGAAGGAAAAAATAAGGTAGGATGGTACTTTTTCCGCTTACTCTTTCTCAAGTTTGAGAATGTCAGCTGTGGATTGTGATACATCTTGTATCACTCTAGGTTGGGTGACAAAGACAAGCTTAGCAACCCAAAGGATGCTGGCACTTCTGCTGAAGACATTGCAGCTTGTGCCAGTTGAGGATGTGGTCCACTGCATACATCTTGAAAGGCCTGTCTTAACAGTGAAGCCCCCAAACTGTCTAAAATGACTAAACTAAAAAATAGTGTTTTTTCAGAAAGCAAACTGGAGGCAGTACTTACACCTGCCCTAAGCACACTTACTGTTCTGCAGCTCGCAGAGTGTGTAAGTTTAACATAAGATGTGTGGACCTTGCCTGTGACTTTGCTCTTGAAATGGATTTTTACACAGAACTGTCAGAAAATTTCTTGCAGAGAAATCTTGCAGAGTGTGAAATTCAGCCTAAACCTACATTTTGCAGAGGCCATATTGCATATTTATCAGTTTCCATATATTAAGGAATGCATACAGACATCTCTGTTTTGTCCCAGAGATACTTCTTGTTTTCTAGTTAAGTTAGTACCTTAGCTTAAAGGTTTCTTTTAGTGAAAAGCTGTGATAGCATTTCTGATCTGTAGATCTTTATTTTTTTAACAACCCTGAAATGAAGTTACAAAATCAGAATCAATAATCTAATAATCTTGCAACAAATGCAGCATAATTTATGAACATGTGAACAGCACTTCTAATCTTCAAAGCACTTTACAAATGCTATTCAAAACATCCTTCCATAATAGATACTATCCTCTTGGTTGTATAGAGAGAAATTAACAGAGAGGACAAGTGACATCACCAGGGCCCCAATGCAAGCTGGTGAGACTGCCAAACCTAGGAATCAGTTTCAGCACTGACTTCTCACCTTTTCCCTTAAGATCTTTAAGTAGAAATTATCCTGAGTATTAGATTCTAGAATGCACAGCACAGCAGAAGTGTGAATATAACATCATGTTAAGGACCACTCCCATCTGTTGATTTTGTTAAGAGTTTGACAGCCAATACTGTTCTGATCTCTCAAAGTTGTGTGTGACTCTTTTCCCCCAAAACAGATTAGATAGAAAAAGCAAAACAATGTAAAGTGGTTGCCATTTAGAGAATGAAACCTCTAGGAAAGCAACTACAATGACTTCACACGCACACAGCTTAGGATAAAAATGCAGACAGACATAGCATGTACTGTATAAACAATGAGCTGCTTACAGCCACTGATACCCATCCTATGAACAGAGTCCTGCAGAACTTCCCAGTGGTACTCCACCAAAAAACAGTAATGCCAAATCATGATGATACTTTTATAGATCCTTTATAACTGAATGATTGCATTCTTTCCAAGTTATGTGTCATGTCACAGAGAAGCCTGGAAGAAGATTCAAATAATTTAAAGAGAGAGCGCTTATGATATTCAGGAGACCACTATCTGACCATCACAGGTGAAAACAGGGCCATTTATCCAGGCCATGGGGAATGTGCTAACACCTCTAGCTAGCTCTTACACTTCTGTCCTGAACTCCCAAGACTGATGTTGGCAATTAAAGATCATTAGCTTTCTCTCGGTAGTTTAGACTAGAGCCAGAAAATAAAACTGCTTAATGCCTTTGAGGTGCCCAAGCTACTTCCAACTTACTGGAAACATGAGCTGAGTACTACAATAACCAGTGGGTCCAAAACATAATGAGTACTTGTAGAGAGATTAAGAAAACACTGATGTAAAGGATTTTAGCACAAACATTACATTGTCTTCCTTGCCTCTTCATTATGCAGTTATGTAAGGCTTTATGAAATTAACTATTTCACACAAAACTGCCTGGAAATAAAAAAGCAAATGCAGAAGGGACTTGTACCTTCACTTGCTCTTCCTCAGTGCGCACCTCTCCTAGTACTTGGGAGCTCATAACAAAACGAGCCACTTGCACAGTGGTGCTGTGTCAGTCCAACAAGCACGTACACCTCAGGAATGGCTTTGTTATGATTTGATTTAACTGCACAAAGTATGTGCTGTTTGCTGAGTGTTTCTGGTAGATGGAGCATCTAGAACTGGCTATAAATTTACGCCAAACACATGGAGGATATGAACTGTGTTTTTAAAAAGCCTTGCACAGTGGAAGCTGAGGAACCAAGTACAATATGCATCAGATTATTAAAGCCAAATCTATTAAGTTTCTAATAATTTCTTTATTTGTGTATAAATACAAATTATTTTGACATAATAATAATAAAATTTGGTTTTTTAAACTCTTGCATTTGTAGTTCTTCTGCTTTTCAGTTTTGTTTTTTGACAAATGGCCAACAGTATGACCAACAGAGGATTGTTGGTGTAAACAGGAGCAGCATTATGGTATCATCTATTTTTTATGGTCATAACACAAACAGCAGAGCAGATGTGCTTTTGCTTCCCTCCTGCACCTGGGGAAAGCATGCTGCCCAGAACATTGGCACCAAGAGGAGGTGGGGAGTTGCAGAGTAGGGACAGCACTGCCACCTCTAAGAAGTCATGGTTAGGCCTTGTGTTGCAGAGCTGGAAGGGCCTTCCTCCCCTTACCCAGGCCAGATCTGACCCAGCTCCACTGCCCAGCACACCCCACTTAGCTGCCTCCATGGGTTGCTCTGTGCAGCACCTGCTTTACAGAATGAGGCTTGTACAAAATGGGAAGAATGGGCTGGGGCAGAAAGCCCAGTCCACAGCCCAACCCCCTGTAGCACTGAGAAAATGTAACCCTTCGTTTTTACCTCAAAAGCTTTTTGCCTCAGTCCTGCTTGACTCCCATTTCTCTACTAACAGCATAAATTCTTAGACAGGCCTCTTACACATACTCTTTGCTTTCCAGCCTGGCTAACCCCTAGGATTAGCTTCCTTACAGACATAATGAACAATGCAACTTCCTGGCTCTGAATACAGCTTGATTTCACCCAAGATTATTAAAAAGTATACTAATCATTGAACAAAACCACTTAGAAATTGCATGCAGCCTCCTAATCTGCTTCTGGTTTTACATTTCACTAATGAGAAACTCTAGTAAATTACTCGTCTTAATGTAGTTTTGCTTAGATGCAACAGCATCCATCTTTCAGCCAACACTAGGAAAGGCCAACCAGCTCAATACACTGAAGCGGGGAGCTGTAAGGTACCAGTGTCCAATTGCTGGATGGCTCCCTGTTTTCTTAGAGAGTACAGGTAAGATGGCAGACCTCTAAAAATCCATGCCAGCACCTTTAACTTGTCCCAGACCTGGCAATGTAATCCCTCAGCTTTTCTGGCCTGAGCCTTGAGCAGTACAAAGCCTACTGAACCCCAAACCTGCTTCCTAACAGTTTGGTTTTGCTTTATTATAAACCAGCAGCAAACTGATATTTAATAAAGATTATCAGCTCACAGACAGAGATAGCTGTAGAAAACAAAAATGTGAGTAGGTCTACACTTGCATGTTCAATTTATTGGTCCTCTCTTTAACCTCCCTAAGGAAAAAACCCCAACAAATGAAACAGCTTGTACTGCATAGCACAAGCCTCTAAGCTCTACAAGTCTTAAGTGACAGAAAATTTTAGAAGCTTCATTTCTGAAATGAAACAAATTTAAATATAAAACCAAATAAGACCACCACTAAAGTGAGTCATATTTTCATCTTAATGTTTCCAAAATGCTGCAATGTTTTGCATACAAAAGCACTATAAAATTTACAGGACAGAAGCTAGAGATGCTGGCCTAAACTGATAGGGAATTTGTCGTAGCTATAAGCCCACTGAAAAGCACAAGGGAGGTTTGCAGTTGTGGAAAAAGGTTTATAGCAACACTCCTGTTAAAATTATCTATAACAGAACATTAATTAAATTTAACCAAGTCATTAAAACTTGCTGAATAAACAGTTCCTGTTTTAGGAATACTCTTTCAAATTCTTCATATCTAACAATAGATAACATTTTTTGAACCACAGACTTTTTTTCTGATATGCCACATTGTATTAGTTGCCTTGCAGGATTGATATAACATATTCACATGTATGACACCAGGAATAGCTGTTACAACCCTGAATTTAATAAATAAACCTACTTAGGCATGCAAAAACCCTTCCAGTGGTCTGCTCCTTTAAAAGATGTATTTAAGTATAAATCTCTCATTCTTCCTTAACTAAGATTTTTGTAAACTCACAAATAATTATTTCTGCATTCGTACCACCATATCTTCATGTTCTTACTGCAGCAGCTTTATTAGGTACTTTAATAATTCTGCCTTCTTTCTTAATACTAAAATAACTAGACCTGGGAGCACTCTTTTTGGATTATGTTCAAACAGATTTTAAAATATCTCTTTAAACCCCAAGTGGAACTTGCTTCTACTTCCAGAAACCAAAATACCCTCTCAGGGACACACATGAAAAAAACCTATACCTCTAATTCCACTCTTACAGCAATACTTTCAATTCTACATAAAAGCTTAATAGCTCACTCAAATAGCTGTCAAGAGAGGGCTACAATGTATGTAACTGGCAATGCCGAAGTTAAAAACCTTTAAAGATATTGCAATAAAAGGGACAACACTGGGTCATGGATAAGAGATTCTTGATTTAGGATTAAATATATTTTGAAACGCAACAGCATTTATAGCAAACTTTTATTCAATAGTTTAAAAAGTGTATGGAAATCTTCATGAACAAAGAGTTATGCAACGGAAAATACCTTCCTCTTCCCCCATTAAATCATTTACCACAGTAGTCAGTTTTAAAATGCCTGGATATTTTTGAATTTCTTGTATACATATATAGCATTTCCATATTTGAGAAGCTATTGTCCTGAGCAGTTTATGAAAAGGCATTATTTAAACTACCTAGTTACAGGACATTTGTATGATTGATAACAAGCACAGAACAATTTAGAGACATTAAACATTTAATGTGCCTTTTCATTAAGGAAGGCAAGTGATAACTAGATCTGCTTTCTTAACACTGTGAGTGTCAATTTAGTACCATGTACTTAGATCTGCACGAGAAAGACACACACAAAACATTTTTCTCAAGTATATTTTGTTACAATAAACCAAGCTTGTGCTCCATCATCATGTGTGGCTCTCCCATTACCTCACTCTGGGAAGGATCTGGAAAAAGAAAAAGTTGACAGCATGAAACCTTTACCAAACTACAAAGACTAACAACAACTAATGAAGGTGAACATCTCTTGTCATTATAATGCTTAGTGCAACAGTTACTTAACTGATTTTTGACAGTGTTGCAGAGAGCAATCTGCAACTCAGAAGCCTCTATCCAAAGCACTGATAGAACAAACACATACATTTTGGAACGGCTTGTCCTAAGGACACACACACATTTCAAGTAAAACCAACCAGTTCTGCAGAAGCACAGACTCCAGCTGCCTGAATCTCAAAGGGATTATACCACAAGTTCAGCGTCTGAGAAAACTCAAGTCTGACTGAAGCATTTCTCCATAGTTACCCTACATCTCTTTCCAACACTTCTCTGCACAAGAGGAGCCCACAGTCCTCCCTTCTGTTAGCTGGGTCATACTCCTGGTTTTTCTCCACCCAGCTAACTCCATTAGTTTCACAGAAATTCCACACATGTAAATATCTCTGAGATTTCCTCCATTCTGTAAAGTATGCTTGACATTAGCCACTGTACTCAAAGGCGACCAAGGAATGTGCAGAGGACACAAGAGAGACCAATACTGACAGTATGAACTCCTCTTCTATGCAAAAAAAATTAAAATTAAAAAAAAAAACAAAAAAACAAACCCAGAGCCAGCACACATGTGGTGACTGTTTGGAAGAAATACACTTTTCTTTATGGGTGCATCAATCATGTTATCCTTCCATAAATAAGACATATTAATGCCTCCGATTCCTCCAGAGACAACAAAAATATCTAGTCCACTTTCTCATTAATAAAGCCTTAACAAAAACTCTTGTAACCCACTCACTCCTCAGCACTCTATAAAAATCTAACAGTTTGTTGTGAGCAGTGGTAAATAACCAAATTTCTACAAATTATGTTCAACATTTGTCTACCCCTGTGGAACTACAATAACCCAAGATTCCTTTCCTTGGTCCCTCTATATCCATTTCAGAAAATAACACCAGATTTGGGGTTATTTTCATGCCTCTAGATTCAGATTTGTTCCTCCATTATTTCCAGCTTCCTATCTCCCCAGCTATTTCCATTCTCCAATCCCACTTCAAAATATTCTCTGCCTCCTTCCATCTCCTTAAATACAAGCTAGAAGTAACTTGCTCAGAAGCCATTTTTCCAGGTTTATTCCATTCCACACATACTAATAGTCAGCAGGCTACCATGCAACTGCAGCCTGTTGAATTCATTTGAGGGAGCCTTTCCCCTGCTAAGTATCTGTTTCATTAATTCTCTACCACTTCTCTAACATTTTCTTCTTAATTACAGAATGTAAAAACTTTGTAACCTCTGCTTGACAAAATTTGCACAAGTACTTCAAAAGTTTCTGAGGAAAGAGGCATACAACATACATGCAATAATCTATACTCCTTTAGAAACCCAGCCTACAAGCAAGACAGCCTACTGTCTTGCTCAATATTTCAGAGTAATTTCCACATAACTGACAGCTGAATTACATTTATTTCTCCTTCCCCAATGCTTCTTTGCTTTTAGGATTTAATGTTATTTGCATTTTGGGAGTTTAATTCTCTTGCTCAGTAAAGACAAAGCATTTCACAGCTCCCAAATTTTAACTTTAAATGTTTCCATAATATTAAAGCTAGAATGTATTTACCATTAAGGATATCCTCGAAACCAATGCATTCATCATTTCCCCTCAAAATATCCATTGCCATGTTTGAGCTGTGAAGAAATGGTAGACGCTGGACCTGTAAAAAGAGTTCAAGCAAGAGTTCAAGTCTCAGCAAGTCTGAAATAGAAAGGGTTCATATTTGGATTTCTCAGTCTGAAGCGACTTAGAAAAGTCAAAAGCCAGAAAAAACAACTCTGGAATAAGAGAGCTACTGGCACACAAAGACACACAAACACCATCATCTTCTTTTGGTTATCTGTTTGAGAAGAACAGCCTTCTAATAGATTTTTAGTTTTCACTGTGGTGTAGGTAGTACAGCAAATACTGCACTTTAAAAAATAACAAAGTACTTTCTATCTACTCTGTAAAGCTCCTCTCACATAAAGTTGGGGAGGTTCACTGCAAACCTCCAGACCCTGAGGTCAGTACTGGGCAACCGATGTATACTGCAGAGTTCTTACCTCCTACATCTCTGACACAGGTCAGGAATGCAAGTGAAAGAGCTATATTGACTTTCACATTCAAACATAATCCTCCTTTTAATTAATCTACATCATAATTATTTCTCTGATCTCAACCAGCTCTTAAGCTTCAAGTCCACTTCCAGTTACTTTCAACAGTCTTCTGTACCCTTCACTCACAGTATTTCCAAAAAATTTCAAGTAGCACACATAGATTTCAGAGCATAAATTTTCTGAGAATGCATTCACTACTGCTAGAGATACTTCAGCTAAACTACAAGAAAACTTGTATATCCAACATGAATCTTGAAGTGAAAAACCTTCTGATCACTGTATTTCCCCCATCCATCTCCCAAAACTACCTCTGGAGACAGACTAACAGGATATCCTCACCTCCCTCATTCTCTGCAATGTGCTTATGTTAGTTAGGAAAAAGATTCCTCAAGACAGCACAGCTGAGACCAAGGGATGTTTGCATATCTCACATCCTGACGTCCACACCTTCAGGACCAGTAACTTCTTCCAAGCTTAATGCAGCTCACAATGGTTTAGTAGCACCTTATCACTCAGAGTACAAAATTGCTCTAATTCACTTGGAAAACCTACTCTTAGTAGCTTGACAACCTTCGAGAAGACAAAAAAGTTTACTAGCTTTCTGTTTCCCTTTCTCCAGCTACCCTCAATCCTAGAAGAAGGAAAAGGAGACAGACTCAGCTTCTCAATTAAGAGTTAAAATCTTTGAACTTAACTCCCTGTAGAGCTCCCTTGATGTTACAACAAAGGCTGAGGAACAATAAGCACATAGAAAACTCTCTGTTTCAGGTTTCACATTACCTCTACATCTACTCCCAAATCACTACCTGCTTCAGACTCCTAAGTCTCTTTTCCCTACAGCTACAGAGACTCCTTCCTGTGAAGGTCATACGTTCTGCAAGGGAGAGTATTGATTTTAGGAATAAATACTCAATTCCTCCTGCTTTTCTCTGAAGGCTTACAGGAAGCTATTCCACAGCAAAGCTAGAGTAGTTACCACTGCACCAAATAACCAATAAAAGAACAGCAGTTAAAAGGCTTTAGTATATGGACTACTCTAAAAACCAGTAATTGCACTGTTTGGTTCATTTTTTTTAACTGCAGTTTTTTAACACTGAATTAATTTCCTCTGGAAACATAAGGTATCTCAACAAAGAAAGATGTGCTCTGAAAGTACATTTCAAAGTAAACATTTTTTTGAAATGGCCTAAGTTATAACAGTTGGATAAAAATGCCTACCTGTTTCACTGCTCTGAATTCCATCTGCAGCTTTAAAGGCGCATGGATTCCTTGGATGTTTCTCAGTGTGGCAAAGTTTGTTTTATCTTGATTTAACTGGAACTGTCACAAACAATATTGATTTTTATTTTAGAAAAAGTTACTTTAAAGTACAGCCATAGAAGAAATTTGTGACATCCTACTTAAAAGAACATGCTTACTAAATATGTATGTAAAAATTTAGTGATACCATCAAACATATCTCAAGCATACAGGAAAGACAGTGATGCAGTAAGATTTGTTCTATTAAGCTGACACTGTTTTTGTGCTGAATTTTATTCCAAATTAATAGCAGACATTTTATTTTGTTATTTTTGATAATCAGGAGATGTAACACCACCAAGTGGTACAGTTTTGCACTACTTCACAACGATATTGTCTGGATGAATAAGAAGCTAAGTCCAGTTTAATAATCACAAAAAACAATTTGATGTGATTAGTTAGTCATCAAAGACTACTTAAAAATACTTTATGTACTTATTTTCTGATCAAGCAGGGAAACAGAGCACCACTTACAGTCCTTATGATTCTGAAAAACAAATGAAAACTCATATTTTCCCCAACTACTCTCAAACTTACCAGTAAGACAAAGAAAATCTATTTAGTAGAGGCTTTTTAAAGAAAAAGTGCTCACTCATGTACACTGGAGTAGAAAGAAGTAAGTTATACTTAATGTCAAACTTAAGCTTAAATAATAAAAAAAATTCAAATATCTAATTTTAAAATCTGTACTCCATCACCACAACAAAATCTTCTTTTTATGAGAACATCATATTTATGAGAAGGGATCTCAAAAACCAACTGAAAAATACAAGTCAAAGACATAACAAGAATATTCTTTGCAACAATCTATATTGAATGCTCTTCAAAAGGTAGCAGAAAATACTATTTATATGCCTCATCCTAATCTTATAATTCTGGTTACATTAGTTTTCCATTTCTTTAATTTTATAGAGTGAAGGATTTTTGGATAGCAGAGACATTTGGTTTCTACCAGCGCTACCTGAAAAACCTTTTTAACATTTGTAGCAGCAAAAACAACCATGACTATCTCAGGCTAAGTTAAATATTTTCCCAATCAAATATACATGAAAATAATTATTAAACTTGCCTTAAACTTACAGAAAAATTAATCAAATCTGGAAGAAACAATTTAGAAGATTCACATACTTCTTAGGGGTTCACATAGCCTATTTTATTTTTGTCTGTGCATTTTTGTCTCTTTTACACGTGATCTTTTAAGCATGCAGGTTTTGTATAGCAAGAACAGAGTTAAACATGAAGTTATAGCAATCCGTTTAAAAAATAAAATCGATCGACAAATAGCTCTGAAACATTAACAGTATTTATAAATAAACTCACAAATTTGGTGTCACAAAATCATCCTTTTAATGCAAGGCAACATTAACACAAGGTAAAATCAAAATACATTAGACATTACAGTCAGACCTTGTCCTGCTGTTTAACTTAGCAATTTGGAACATTCTATCAAAATAACATCTTTGCTTCAGGACAGTTTGATACATTGTATCTTCTGACAAAACAGGCACCAGAGACACTCAGCTCCACCAGCAAGTCTGGCCTCCCTCTACCTTCTACGGACCACTTGCAATGGTCCATGAGCGAGGACTGAGCCAGACAAGATTGCAAACACTTATGATAAATTGTAGGTGTAAAATGTCTAGATGGCATCAAGGAATTTATGGAAATATATGTATGTGTTCACAGGCTGAAAGGCTGAAAATCAGGACAGATGGTAAAACTACAGACAAAATAAGAGGATCAGCTTTCACAAGGTGACAGGTGTGCCCCTGGCCTACCTGTGGTGGCTGCATACACACTCTTGGATGACTAAACCTGACCACACAAGTCCCTACTCAGAAGCCTGCTTACACACTTGAAGTGGGGAGAGATATAAGTAAGAGATTAATATTAAACAGGCTTGCCGACAATGTTATTTGTATAAATAAAATGTTTCTATTGTTGAACACCTTCATTCTGTTAAAGACCCTGCTCATTACTTGCTACCCTACAAATCTCTCCAGATAACTGCACCATTAATTTAAACTCCATAATTAGTCAAGAGTGAAGATAGCTACATTTGATGTTATGCTTACATTCTTTTCTGTCAACTCCAGTGGGTGGCTGGGCAACAATTCATTTTTCACACTTGTAAAGCTAGAAGAATAAGTAGAAAGGACATTAACTTCAAGTTTCTTGGGGTATGTTTTTTTAAGTTGCATTCCAAAACCAATCTCAGATACAAACAGAGACACACAGCTAGCAAAGTCCGAATACAAAAAAAAAAAAAAGATTAATAGTGAAGCAGCAAGTAAAACCTCTAACTACAGCACTACCAGAAGAAAAAGAGTTTCAAACATCCTTTATGCTTGACAAAACAAAATGTGTTTTTCTTCCTTGATACCTTTCAGAAAGAGATTAAAATACTAATAAATGAAATCATTACAGATTTAATCATGTCCAAGCTACACTGTATCTTATTTTGAAGCCTCCAAGCTTTTGTAATTGAATATTGTACACATCTTCCCCCCAATGCCAGTTGTACAGCATTTTAAAACTCCATGAACTTATTCTGGATTCCTTATCCAAGACAGAGACATAAGTTTTGCACTTAGGTAAAAATGGCAAATTCCAAACTATTACTTTTGGGGTTTGTCCCAGTGCTGAAATTAACCATTTCCCACAGTGTTATGGCACATTCATATAAACGTGTATTAAAACTATCAGATATTTCACAATTATCAATACTTTGCTGTTTCTTTTCTATAGGACAGCATCACAGAGGCAAATGCCTGTCTGCAACACACCTTGCAAGAAACTTCTGTGAAAGCCAACATTTAACACACACTGCAGCTCAGCATTGTCTATGACACAATTCAGCAAGCAAAAGAACAGCATACCCTCTGCGCAGAAGATCATGACCTTCAAACAGCCCTGCAGCTGAAACGTCTGTAAATGAGATACTATCCTTCAACAGAGAAGCAGCACCTCTGGAATTCTTGGGAAAAAAAAAAAAAAGAAAAAAAAAAAAATTATTACTTCAACAGAGCCAGACAACCAGACCACTTTTGTATGCGCCATTAGGACAGCCAAATGAAAGGAGGTGCTCAAAAACTCCTTAAAGTACCCCTGGACTTTAGAGTTTCTTTAAAATAGAGGTAAAACAGTCAAAACCATAAACCCTACACTAATACTGAATTCTTTCAGAGAGTCTGATAAAAAGTAAAGGTACTGACAACATGTTTGGATCTGGTTGACCCCAGATCAGGTTGAACTCACAATATATCCCCTGTTTGTTCCCACCCTGGGCTTCAGGGATCAAAAGGAAAGAGGCAAGTGTCCTAACAGGTGAAAGGACAGAAAGGAGCATTCCTCCATTTACTGCAATACTGACACAAGATCAAATTTAGCCACAGTTTGAGGCTGCCATAAGGAGGACAAGGTGTATTCAAGCAGTCCAGTATGCAGTTAACTGAAAGAACAAAGGAAAGCAGTAACTTGCAGTGGATCACCAGAAGTCAACAGACTTACTAAGTACTGCTTACTAGTAACCCACGCCACTAATTTCACTCTAACCTACCCGAATTTATTGAAGTGATTTTAGGATTGCTCATAAAAATTGCTCCACCAATAGGGCAATATCTAATACACAACAAAAGGTGACAGCAATAACCTCTGGAAGATGACAGTGATGAGCAGTTCATTGCAAGCGTTTCCCCCAGCAGCACTATCAGATCCAACAGAAAACTCGTGCTTACAGCTAAGATCTTTCGTACCAACATCCAACATGTGAGCTCTCAGTAACATAAGAGCTGTAGGACAGTCCTAACATGCCTGTTGTTCCATGCATATAACGCATCTACCAATTTACACACTCAGCACTGACCAGACGTTGGCGAGACTGCTGTAAATGAAAGCATTAAAGCGATACGGTACCTGATGACCTGACAAGAGGGAAGATCAAAGTTAAACTCACGGAGAAAACCACGCAACATTCCCCAAAAGCAACACTCTCGAGTCACCCCAGCGCCGCTGCCCACCACGGCGGGCCCAGGCGCGATCCCCCCCCTCCCGGGTGCTGCGCCGCCGAAGCCGCAGGCTGCGGGAGGCTGGGACCACCGTGGCTTCCCGTCCCGCCCCGCCGCAGGGAAGGGCTTTAAGCACAGCCGCCACGGGCCCTCCGCGCCTCCCGGCCCGTGAGGAAACCCGCCACGGCCGCGCCGGACCCCTATGACTCAGCACGGCCCCGCTGCTCCCGGGGACGCCGAGAGGGTGAGGGGCAGGGGATCTGGCGAGGGCGGCGGGGCAGGAGGTTAGGTTCGGTTCGGTCCGGCTCAGCTCGGTGCGGTCCGGTACCAGGACACCTCCACCCGCCCGGCGCCTCCACTGCCCGCACTCACCATCTTGAGCCCCCGACGCGCGCAGCCACTTCCGCCGCCGCCGCCCGCTCACTTCCGCCCCGCCCCCGCGTGCGTCACAGCGCGAGGGGCGGGGCCGCGCGGGGCCGTGGGGGTGCTGAGGGGGCGGGGGCTGATGGCGGCCGGGCCGCCTTCTTCGGCGCCCTCTGAGGGGTGGGGGGTTCGTGTCTCGGCCTGTGCCCTCTTTCCTGTGGCTTTCTTTCTCCCAGGTCGTGCCTTGTAAACGGAACGCGCTGTTCACTGAAGCACAGAACTAGTTAGGTTGGAAAAGACCTATCAGACCAGCGAGTCCAACCCAGATCGAACGCTGCCATGTTCACGACACCATGGCACTACGTGCCACATCCAGTCCTTCCCTAAACACCTCCGGGGACGGTGACTCCACCACCTCCCTGGGCAGCCCATTCCAAATCACCCTTTCTGTGAAGAAGTTCCTCCTCATGTCCAACCTAAACCTCTCCTGACAAAGCTTGAGACCATTTCCTCTTGTCCTGTTGCTTGTTACCTGGGAGAAGAGGCCGACCCCCACCTGGCTGCACCCTCCTTTAAGGCACTTGGAGAGAGCAATAAGGTCACCCCTGAGCCTCTTCCAGGCTAAAACTCCAGGTCGTTCTCACATCAGCAAAGCCCAGCTGCCTCAGTGCCGCCGTGGTCCCAGGCAGGAGCTAAAGTTGACTAACACCTTCCCATAGCAGACCGAGGCAGCCATGCCTGGTGTGGGCAGCTTTTCTCGGTCAAACCCATCCTGTCCTGCTCTGCCGCAGGCAGCAAAAACTGCTTGGGTGACACCAAAAGCATCACAATGCCGACAGCCTGAGGTGGTGAAACCAGGCTGTGATACTTCCAGAGAGTTTTCCATATATTTCAATGCATAGCTCCACATGTGTATCTGGGATATTTATTTCATATATTTCTTCTGAGATGTGTAGCTCATTCAACCCTTTAATCTTTTAATTTGGGGTACACTTAGTAATCCAAATTGACCTGTTTTTATAAATTTTATATATGGCAATTAAACTCCATCGCTCTCTCTCACACACACACAGACACAGAGGCAATATTTAAGCAGGAATTTTATACATGTTTTAATGGCACTCAGATTTGTAAAAATAAAAGACTGAAAAATGAATACACTTTATACTCCATTTTCCTGTTTCTTGGACAATATCTATACACTTCTTAAATCTCCCACCCCCCACATTCTCAACCCAAGTTCTGGCCCTTTGTGTTTAAGTCTTAGGTTTAAAGTAAAAACTTCAAAAGAATGAGAATGGAGGACTGCAGTTTTTAAAATAATTTTTAGGAAAATGAGCACCACAAAGCTTTCTCTGATCTTATAATTATAATGGGTACTTGGTTATTGTGGCGCTGGATTCATTATTATTGAATAGATGTGAATACAAAAAAGAAATTAAGTTCCTGTTTGACTGCAGCTTACAGAAAGCTAGGTTTTGTCACTAAATGTATTTATTTATTGACCGAGTTTGTTGATCAGGATATGACTGTAGAGATGAAACATCTAACTTTCAAAGTCATTCTTGCAGGACACAGACAGGATGCAATCACTCCATGTACATTTTTGACATCACTGCGCTCCGCAGTCTAGGCTGCATAACATAAAAGGGCATACATTGCAAGAAAGAACTGGTTTTCCTTTACAGGCTTTCACACTGGGGAAAACTTCCAGACATAAACACAAATCACACACGTATTTTTTTCAACAGATTACCAAGTATTTCAAACTGGAGCAAGGCTTGATTTCTTTCACAACCAGCTTTGCTTTAACAATCTTACAGTGAGCATCTAGACAGTGAGTGATTGGGTGCCTTTCTGCAGCCCCATTGCAAATACATAGGAGTTGCGTGATCAATTTTCAGGCTGACCAAACCTGCGACCAGAAATGAGAGCCTATGGTGAGCGATGAGCACTTTGACAGCTCAGAAGCAGATAGAAAGTAAAATGCAATGACTGCAGTTGCTAAAGAGGCCTTCTTGTCTGGGAGCACTCTTTTAAGAGGATGTGAACACATTAAAATTAGTGTAAAAGTAACTATAGCTCCTCTAAATTGGTGACTTCCATAAAGTTAGGATGATGAATTTCACATGTTGCCTTTGAAGATAAACTCCAAATGTTCTGGGGTTTTTTTGAGAATTTTTGTTTTCATCACTTTGTGTAGTGGAGGTCTGAAAGGTATGACTGTTTCATGTGTTTTCTAGGTATTTTTTACCACAGCATTTTCTGAATGTCAAATCTGGTCTTTTTGGTTTAGCTGTGGACCTTCATTAAGGATTCAAGCTATCCTTAGACAATGGATACTTTTATCTTTTGGAAATGGGGAAGTGTTTACTCTTTTTAAAGAAAATGGTACTGTTCTTTTATCAGTTAAATTGGAATTAAAAGCAAAAAAAAACCTCATTAAAGAAATCTTAAACAGCCTGACCTAAAGCAAATTCTTGCCTGGATCCCAGCATGGCATCATTTCATGGGAGGTTTCTACATTTCCTGCTGAAGCCTCCAGAAGAAAGGTGGATTCAAAAATTGTCACACAGAGGCACAACATTAGCTCAAAACCTACTTTAACATAGCAGCAGAGTGCCCAGAAGACAGCTGGCTTCCACAGATCTCTTCTTCCATGGGTAGAGAAGTCTGGTATGAGGCAGCCTTTGCTACTTAACCCTAACCCTAGTCCTAAAAATTTTTTTTGTGTGGGGCAAAGGCTGCAAAAGGAGTATGTTCTCCAAGGAAGCTTGTCTTTGTATCCAATTTTTTTTTTTTAATATTGATGCAGCTTTGTCACTTTTCAAAATATAATTCCTTCGACGTATCAGTGTCAGCAATCTGTTCTGGCTACGTGAACCTCTATCAGAAGAAAACCTTTATTCTGTGGGACTGGGAAACTCTTTCACTGGTTTTTGTCAACAGCCAGTTATAACTTGTTAAAGTGAAAGTACTTTTTATTTGTTTTTAATCAAATCAAATAAACACATTTTCTTTGATCTTTAAGAACTCCTTTCTTGTTAACTTGCTTTATACTTTTATGTTTTGGCATTCATTGTAAATCTAATTATTTAAAAAGTTATTTTGTTTTACATTATTAAACCTTTTCTGAATTTAAGGTAAACAGGGGCATGTTTTGTTAAAGATTAAAAATAAATTTCACACAAAACTGCAAAACGTAGCAAAGATAATAACGTGTAGGCGTCAGACTGTTCCAAAACAAGACTCTCTAGGGGCTCTTCTGAACATACGGCTTCGTTAAAACCATGTTCTGAAAGGGCTCAGGAAACCCCTGTCTCTAACCCACCCTTTCCTGAAGCTGGTGAAAGTATTTAGAAAAAAGTTACTGTTGCACAGAGACGAAAAAAAAAATCCCACATATTGCTGAAGGAGCTTATTTTTTCCTGTTTGTTTACCAGCAAAACCTACAGTTTGTAGGATCTTCTTTAGTCAAAACTTTCCCATCCTTATCGTTCAAAAGCAGCCAGCAGTCCAATGGGTGACCAGAAAGTTAGAGCATCAGGATCTCTATATGAATGTAGACTTTTTTAACACACTCTAACATCTCATGGGGAAATAATACTGAAAATCCCTCATTTCATTATCTGATTTGTAAGTCATCAGTGAAATATAAGTGAAAAGATAATATATCTGTCTTCAGTTCCTTTTCTGGTGGGTCAGACAAGGAAAACCTGTTGTGTTTTGATCCAAGCAATGTACTTGGATTTAAAAGCAGTCCTTGTTCTCTAGAAGTGATGACTTACTTTGCAGCTTGTCGGTGCTTTTGTAAGTCTAGGAGTACTTTTTTTGCACTAATCCGTTGTTTGTGCTCCGTGAGTCTGTGTTTCCCTGCGCTCTTTGTGCAGGCTCAGACAAGCAGGATGCTGCGCCGGGAGAGCCGGTCACTAGGGGATGCTCAGTACCCGAACACCCAGCGCCTGCTTCCCTCAGCGCTCGCCAGCCGCCTCTGGTCAGCCTCGCTCAGACACTCCTGCCCGGGTTTGAGTACTTTTTCACTTGCAGTGCTGTGAGAATTATGAAAAAACAAGGTCAAAAGATAAAAAGCAAGGTATGTGCAACAGCTGAAGCTATATGGGCAGTACTTGACAGAATGCTGGTAGGCTTATTTCCAAGTTAATGGGTTGATAACTATTTTCAGTAAGCTCTATTACCTCCCTGTGACACTATTAAACTAGTCCTGCAGGCTGAGTCCAGCATTTAACCAAGCCAGTGTTCACGTAGTCAGGACCTCTGGTCTGAAATCAGGTCCCTCATGAGAATTCAAAGGAAAATATTTTTGTGTTTCCCCTCAGTCTGGAGTGATTTTTCTCCCAGAAGCATACCCACTCTGAACATATAGGTGAGACTAAGAGCACGCTTCCTGTGAGAGTGTCTTCCTACGGGAAACCTTGAATTTAATTAATGGTAGTCACAGCTGAAAGAATTGAATGGAACATTACTTCCTAGTCCTGCTACTGTGCAGGAAAAAAAAAAATCCCACAAGAGTTTGCCAAAATGCCTAGCAGCAAAAGGGGAGTCTGAGACTGCTCTGACTCATAACCACATCCATTAAGCAGCTAAATAATCAGAAGTCACCCTAATTTCCTACTATGACTGACTACAATAAATGAACCCATAATCACCAAACTGAAAAGTTGGCATTCTGCACAGAAAACAGGTATTTTCAGCAAAAATATGTGCATCACTAAGAAATTTTTTTCTTTTCCCTCTAAGAAACTGTCAATCAAAAAAAAAAAAATCTCCATGTGCATTTTCTGTTATTTTAAAAATGAAATTGTGACAAAGTTTCTCATCCAGCCACCATGTGCTACTTAAGAATTAAGCCCACAGATATCATGGTGGTGTCTGGCTTAGAAACATTTAAGGCTCAAATCTTCAAAGGCAACAATGTGTTGAACTCCTCAGGATATGAGCCAGCCAGTGTCTAGGTTTAGCCAGCAAAATCAGAAATAGGTCTTGAGCCTCTCAAACATTGGCCAGGTTTGGGCTTAGGTTTAAATCTGATGAGTCATTTTGACAGAAAACTGCAGCTTGCTCTCTTCTAGGTAGACAGGGGTCGTAGTTTACAGTAAGCTCACATGCAAGCCCTGACACTTACAGAGGGCTTGCTTGACTTACAGAGAGTTCCACACAGGTGCAATGATCCCACACACTGGAGAATGGAGTTCACTGAAGGAGCAAAAAATATCATTGTTTTTGTAATGGAGAACTATTCCACTGTTTCTGCAGGAAAAGCTTTTATTGCATTCAACAATATTATATTGTAAAGGGTGGTGAAGTTAATTGTTTCTAAGGAGAATATAGTGTATCATAAATTTTTTTTTGTTCCTACTTTTTAAAAAAACTTTTTTATTTTTTTAAACTATGAGTATACATTTTCCATGGATGATTTTATTCATACTTCCTTACTGCAGGTTTTCCACATAATGGGCTTAACTTGTTTTGATCTTCATATTGCATCTCTTAATTCTGAGTCTTTAGAGCTACCTACCTGTTCCATGGCATGAGTTATTTTTTTGTTATATGTGTCATACCAACAGCTTAAATCATGCTCCTTTGCTCCAGTTTATTGCCATGAGATGCTGATTGTGTGTTGCTGGAACTTTGTAAAAATGAGATTTCCTATTCAGTTTATATCATACCATGCTTGTGATAGAAACTGTCAGTGAATTCAAAGAGTGGCAGCTTTATACTTACTAACTGAAGAATATTGCGGCAAAGAGCCAATACAAGTTTTTTTCACAGTTGTTGGAGCACGTACCATTACAAAGTTGAAGAAAGTTCTGTATTTAACATACTGAACTGAAACTAAAGAAAAAAGAAACAAATTACAATAATGCCACTGGGTAAATTCTCTATTTTTATCTCTATTTTTGCAATGGAAGATTGTGGATCAGCTTCAGAATGACCTTCAATGGAAGGAAAGAAGGTGAGAAAAAGAGAGAGAGAGAAAGAAAAGAAAAAGGAAGGAAGGAAGGAAGGAAGGAAGGAAGGAAGGAAGGAAGGAAGGAAGGAAGGAAGGAAGGAAGGAAGGAAGGAAGGAAGGAAGGAAGGAAGGAAGGAAGGAAGGAAGGAAGGAAGGAAGGAAGGAAGGAAGGAAGGAAGGAAGGAAGGAAGGAAGGAAGGAAGGGAGGGAGGGAGGGAGGGAGGGAGGGAGGGAGGGAAAGAAAGAAAGAAAGAAAGAAAGAAAGAAAGAAAGAAAGAAAGAAAGAAAGAAAGAAAGAAAGAAAGAAAGAAAGAAAAGAAAGAAAGAAAGAAAGAAAGAAAGAAAGAAAGAAAGAAAGAAAGAAAGAAAGAAAGAAAGAAAGAAAGAAAGAAAGAAAAAAGAAAGAAAGAAAAAGAAAGAAAGAAGAAATAAATTTAAATAATTAGATTTAGACTGGAGCAAAGAGGATGCAAATTAAATGTGAAAACTTGTATGGTTTCTTCCTCTGAAGGACTTTTTTAAGTTGTGAAAGATTACCGGAAAAACAAACCCCAAGCCATTTATTCAAAGAAGCAAACAGTCCTGAAAGGGTTTGGGAAATATATACAGTGGACATTTCAAGACAGACTGTCATATCCTCTTCTGAGAGTAAATTTGCGTGAATACCTTTGTGGTGAAGGAGCAGAGTGGGCAGATCAAAGCAATATACAAGCTCAAGGGAGATGAGGAGGGGGAAGGAGGTCGATATTTGGATTCAAGGGCTCCTCTTGACTTACTGAATCCTGCCCACTGATGTTACAAAGAGCCATGCTGTATAATTATTTTCATAACATCTCAATAAACTTGAATATTAAGTTAACTTGATCTTATTCATCTTCCTGCTTCCCTGACTGTTTTTATTATAAGGAGTTGTGCTCAAACCTCATTGTTCTGGTCATGAAAACTTAATATCTGGACAGAAATCATTCAGAGCCAGTTTACACCTATTTGTTCTGGTGGCTTTTAGTTCACATGGTTCTTTCTTCATGAAGAGGACATGAAAATTCTGCATCATCTGTTCCTTTAATAATCCCAACAACCCTTCCCAGAACACACTCCAGTCTTACATTCTTTAACATGCGTAGTCAACCTTTTGTAGAGTGCTTCAGATGCGGTCACATCAGTGCATGCACAGCTACAGTAATACAATTCTTCTCATACAATTTGGGATCACGTTTGGGTTTTATAACTGCTTCATGCTAGTGCTTCATAGGATATTCTACTTCTCAGGCTTTCTATTAATCTCAGATGCTTGATTGGCAAGCACTTAGTTTGCTGTGGGAAGTCTTTTTTTTAACCCCTAGTCAGAGTTCTTGTTTTATTTTGTTGCATTTCTGTTATTCTCATGTCATTTATGTGTGATTAGTCTGATGTTCCTCTGGTTTCATACCTCATGACTTTCTGGGCTACCATTAACTTTAATTAGCATATTTCTATTTCTTGAGTGACCATCAGCTGTGGAAATATGAAATAAGACTGATCCTAAAAATAGATCCCATGGAACTCCAATATATGCTGAATCATGGCATTTCAAGGCACTCCATTGTAGTCTTCTGAGTAAGCTTCTATTCAAATTTCAGTCCTACCATTACCACCCTTCTTCTCAATCTTAAACCTTTTTCCTTGTAATATCTCAAGTACTAAACTAAAATTGTGCTTAGATGAGAGCCGTACTTTACTATTTTCAAAACTTCCTTTTCACAATCAAATAAGGATATTTTATTGCTATGACACAGCCTCCTCTTGGAAATTGACATTTTTTCAGTCTACATTATTTTCCAATTACCCAATGCCTAATTACACTCTCCTTCAAAGTTTATCATAAAATTATGCGTATTGTTATAATCAGATTATTGATTCTACTGCTATCTAAAGTACTCCTTCCCTCTCTTTCATAAATAAAGCTCCTAAATGTATCATGAACTAACAGATAAAAACAATATTTGTCAGATTTATTGAAAACCCGTATTGTAAGATTTGTGATTACTGTGCTGATTTCTTTGGGAATGAAGGATGAAAATCACCTAAACTATAACATTTTGGTTTTTCAGCTCTTAAAAATTTTCTGCCATATTGGAAATAGATATTTCCAGTTCTACAGATTTCTTCAAAATTAGCATTCAGTCTTGCTGCAATGCCATACCTTCTCATTCTGCTTGGAAACTAAGGAATAATACTCATTTTTGGTGGCTCTGCCCCGGCTAGAAATTGGATCTACATCAAATTTCAAGAACAGCTGTATCTGCATGAAAATTATGATTATTATTTTTCCAAATTTGATTTTCCCTCTAGTTTCCTACTAAAGCTGATTGCAGTAAAAGCTATAGCTTTTGGCTTTTCTTTGGGAATAGCACACTGACCATCCTGAAAAGATAAAAAAGTCCTTTGAAATAGAGAGGAAGGAAGAGTGTCTGGAGCCTTGTCCTCTGGGATATTTATGTCTAAAGAGCATAAATAACAATCATACCCTAAATGATGTGCTGGATTGTAGCTTCTCAGTGCACAAGATTTGGCAAAACGAGGCCAGGTTTTTCTTCTCGTAGTAGAGAGGGAACATGTGTATCTGGTCTGTGCCCAAGAGAAATAACCTACTTTTCATTATATGTTGAAAAATAGTATTGGGATTGGGTGATAAGCTATTTCAACTACTCTCTCTCTTTGAATGGTAGATATTTTTTACTATGCTTCTATTCTGTCTTATTTCATACCCATTTTTATGAACACAAGACTAAAGCACCAGGCTTCACCATACAAATGCAATAACTACACTATGCCAGTGTTGGTCCCAAGCATTCTTAAAACAAAGTCTATTCAGTGTGCTTCCAAAACTCTAAGAATTTTTCCAATCTTTAAATAAAGAGACAATTGCGCTTACATGAAGTGTACTTGGCATTTTGCATTATTCTTATTTAGCTCAGCCTGGCAACACATTTTGTTTATTTCCTGAAGCAGTGCCCAGATCCAGCCTAAAATGTGTGCTTCTGCACATTCCTGGGTGGTATTCAAAGACAGACTGAAAAAGATACTCATTTTTCGAGACACGTTCCTGAGGGTCTACAAACTGGAGCCCACCAATTCATCCATGGGGGGATGGAAGTCATTATTATTTAATTATTGATTAAATAATTAAGTAAGGGCTAAATAATATTATTTAGACTGGGCTGCCCAGGGAGATGGTGGGGTCACTATCCCTGGAGGTGTTTAAGGACAGACTGTCTGTGGCACTCAGTGCCATGGTCTGGTTGACATGGTGGTGTTCGGTCAAAGGCTAGACTCGGTGATCTCAAAGGTCTTTTCTAACCTAACTGATTGTGTGATTCTGGGATCTCAGATAGCTTCTTACTAGTCTGGCAGTGAGAACTTAATGCAATAATCTACTATTCTGCTTCAATGCCACATTTCCCGATGTTTTTTTCTGGCAGTTTGCCTGAATGCTTGTGAAAATATTCATTCCGCATTTCATATCTAATATGCCGTGAGCTCATACTTTCTTTAGTCTAATGACAGATATTATGGGAAAAAAATCTGCTGTCAGTTGATATCTTCATCTGCTCTGCTTCCAGTGGCAACTCACGCATGTTGTAAGGACTGATAACTTACTGAGTTTGGTATCACTGTGGTTTCCCGAAAAGTTGCCCCAAATTCCAGAAGGAGAGAATTCCTCTGAAGGAAGATTACAGAGATAAAGAGCATGAAGTGATGTTTTTGGCCCTCACTCTAGATATGCTTATCTATTATTAACTACTGTCTGGCATATTTGAACATAATAAGATATGAATGTTAGGCGATAAGAAAGAGAAGACTAGATTTCAGGATTATTTCTCTGTTCAAAGGATTTGACATCTGTCCTATCCCCCACTTCCTTTCCTAGCATTTAAAACCACAAGCTAGTGAATTATGATAATACATTAGCCTTTGTAATACTGCTAAAATAATTCTATAATTTGAAAAATTATGAAAAAAGAAACTCAAACCAATACATTAATTCAGAAGTTAAAAGCCACAGCAATAATTATGGAAGAGAACTCCTTTAACCTCCATGTGTGTTTATTCACAATGAAATATTAAGAAAACATAGCCTGTCTTGTAGCCAAAGGAAGGATGTTATGTGCTTACTTACTGAAACAAGAAAGCTAAAGAACAGTTTTCCATTGTCTCCCACTCACATATTTTTCTTGCTTTTCCTAATTTTCCTGTAGTAAAACATAGCTTGCTGACTTTGCAAATTATGTTATTAAAATTTTGGAAAACATTTCCTATTTTCTGCATGAATTTCGTGAACACAACAGTGCCAGATTTTCCTTGAAACTTTGAAAGTCCAGGAGGAGTGTCTAAGTATGGAGACATGGCATGCATTATCAAGTTTTCTCTGTATCTTCTTGCTTTCTTTATCTTTTCCTGAGCACTGAGCCTTTTTCTTCTCTTGCAATGCATACTCCACTTTGGCCTTCCTCCTTACTAGCAGTGAAATCCATATTACAGGCATACTTTAAAAGTTGGTTGTTCTTTTCAAGCACAGGAGAAGCAGAAGAGAAAAACAACAAAGACATAAAGTATTTGCTCCTTGTCATCTAGGTGAAGATTGTACAAGAAGTCATTTATAACAGGCTATGAGCCTTCATTACAGAGTTTGTAGGTAGGTAATGTTTAGTCCTCACTCCATAGCCTCTTCCTTCCTCTCTAGATCACTCTTCCTTGGAGCTCACAATGTGTCTGCGTTTTCCTAAAAAATCATTGTATCTTCCTCTCCAGGAAGTGACTTGTTCTTTTATAGCAAAGCCAAACTTTGTCCTCTTTAAAGGCCATATATCCTCTGCTGTCTAGGGACAACACATCTGTCTAGACATGCTAGAGCATGCATTCCCTCTTCCTACACTGAAGAGATGACATTCCTGTAAAACAGACTTTATAGCTACTTTCTTGTGTCTATGCAGATGCAGAACTGATTTTGAGGGGTATTTGTCCTTACACACACTTGTTTTCATAAACATGCCTGTAAGATGAACCATAATTTTTCATAAGCCTGTGTGGGTCACTGCTCATCCATTCTTTCCCATGAGATAAAGCACAAGAAAACAAAATAAAATAGATCATGGGGTTTTTTTGAGTAAACTGGACCCTAACATTTCAAGAATAAAGACAGCTTATTCATTCCCCGTTGATTCTTTGTGGTCCACTGGTAGGGAATGTGGGGTGTCCTATAAATGCTATTTGATAAAAGCTGAGGCTAGGCACCCTGCTGTTTTTAAGGATCATGCTGAGACAAACTGCTGGTAGGATATGCAAGAGAGCAGATTTGTTTATCCTTATTTCTCCGCTCACATCCCTGAGCACACATGGTTGCTGTTTTTGTTTTGACTAATTTTGACTTTTTTAAATGTGAGAAAAGTGGTTAAAATGAAGTCATCCCTGTCTGAAGCTGGGACTCGTGTGAAACAGTAGAAATGCTGACAGGCCTCTGGCTGGAGCAGAGTGAATAGCTGTCCTCCAGGGCTGGATGCTCTCCTGCCCTTCCAGTCCCATTCATGCCATTGTTCTCAAGGAAGAGGAAACCAGGCAGTGGCATAAGAAAGCCCACATGCTTCACACACTTCAGCTCACTGGGATTGCCCAAGATCTTGTAGAAACTCAGAATCTGGTGAAAAGTTGCAGTGATATATTTTCTTTTCTTACCTGCTTGAATCTACCTTATGATTTTCCCAACAGCCAATCAGTATGGGGTTTAAGAATTGGAATCACATTGAAAGGTGGAGCGTGTCCAGAGAAGGGCAGCAGAGCTGGGGAAAAGTCCAGAACACAAGTCCTGTGAGGACTGAGGGAGCTGGGGGTGCTTAGCCTGGTGAAAAGGGGCTATGGGGAGACCTTATTGCTCCCTACAACTCTCTGAAAGGAGGGTGTAGCTGGGTGGGAGGCAGTCTCTTCTCCCATGTAACAAGTGGCAGGATAAGAGGAAATGGCATCAAGTTGGCCAGGGAGGTTGAGACTGAATATTAGGATTGAATATTAGGAAAAATCCTTTCTTCACTGAAAGGATTGTCAAACTCTGAAAGAGGTCGCCCTAGGGAAGTGGTAGAGTCACCATCCCTGGAAGTATTAGAAAAATATGTTGATGTGGCACTTGGAGATGTGATACAGTTGGCAGTGCTCGGGTAATGGTGGGACTCAATGATCTTAAAGGTCCTTTCAAGCCTAATGATTCTATAATTATCTTTAGCTAACTAAATTAAGTCAGGTTAACTACAATTCCAGGAAGAATGTCAAAGTGGAAGGTATTAGTAGAGACAGCTGAGATGAGACATTCTAAAAGCATGGTTAGGAAACCAATTTTGGCAGCAGGTAAATTGGCAGATTAATTTGCTTTTGAGACAACTCCTTACCATATCAATGATAAAATTGTTGGTAAAAGAGTTTCACTCCAAGATAGATTTTTTCTTTTACTGAACTCAGGCTTGTGAGTAGAGTTTCACTTTTGCTTCTGTTATATTGCTTCACCTACTGACTCATGTGGGGAATAATCACACTGGGATTTATGGAGAACACAGGCAGACAGACCGCTACTTGGAAATATAGGGCGTAGTGTCTACTAAGCATTACATGGAAGAAGTCATGGCTCATTCTTGTGGTAATTGTGGCATTCAAAGAGTGCAGTGCAGTGAGATTGCTGCTGCTTAAAGAACTTGCAAAGATCTCTGTGTTTGTAAGCAGTCAATGTACTTAGGACAGTTCCAGAGATATTTTTTCCCAAGAATCATTCATTTTTAACCCAAGTTTAATTGGAATATTTTTTTTTTCATTCAGAAGTTTATTTCCTGGAAGTCATTGGGACAGCTGTGTGATTTTAATGATCTAGTTTTTTAATACAGAGATTACAGTGTGGTTTTGTCAATGTATTATTGGCAACAGTGCTGAAAAACCCCATCACCAAGTGCAATTTTTAAGATCCGGAGGAAAAGAAAGATCCATCCTACTTTTTATTCTCTTCTGATTAATGCTACATCTGAAGGCTTGAGGAAGAAGTTTTGCATCATATCTTCCTGAGTGAGACTGTAATAACCAAATCCAGATGTCTACATGATAGATTCCTGGAGCTAAACCTCCCAGTTCTGCTGTCCATGACACTCTTATGGCACAGCTTGTCTTGGAGTAATACAAATTTTCATGACTTAAGGAGATGCATTCTCTCCTTTGCCCTGTTGGAATATACTTGTGCACTTTCTTTAAGTACTACTGAGGGATTCACAAATATCTAAGTATTAACATATTTATCCTTTTATTTAATAAAATCAGCAGCTCACTTATAGTGGGATTAAGATATTTGCCCCAAATCAAAAGAGCCTGTTACAAATGTTTGAAATGACAAATTATGTCTTTGGTTCCAATCTGGCAGGCTAGACAGAACATCCTTCCCATTTTCAAACTATTTGGAACCTGTGTATTGGCACTGTATTTCTCAATGTCCTGCAGCTATATTTCCCTCTTGATTCTGCTTCAGCAATAATTCGAACACAAACTTAAATGCTACTAAAACGCTACTAAAACTAAACTGGATTTCAGCATGTGTTTCTCTCATGAGCCTGCAAATCATATAATCATATAATAATTTCATTTGAAGGGATCTTAGGACCTCATCTGGCCTAAGCCCACTCCCCCACTCCAAGTGGAGTCAGCTTTGAAGTTACACTGTGTAGGTCAGCACCTCGAGTACCTTTGAGGATGAGGATTCTGCTGCAGCCTCTTCTCCCACCTAGGCACCTCATTAGGAAGATTTTTCCCTTACATCTACTAACAGTTCCCCAGCTGCAACTTTCCTCTCTGAGAAGAATCTGTTTTCTATAACCAGCCATTAATTAGTTGTAGACAGCAATCAGATCTCTCCTTTGGCTGCTGTTCTCTAAGCTGAGTGAACCCAGTTCTCTCATTCTCATGTTATGTACTCACCCCCTTAAACATTTTGGTAGCCTTTTTACCGATCTTGCTCTAGCTTGTCCTTCCTGTACTGAAGATCCCCATACTGGGCACAGCAGATCAGATTTCTCTCACACACACTGACCAGAGGGGACACCACTCTGCTCAGTCTGCTGGCTGTGCTCTTTGTGATGCAGCTCTCATTCAGAGCTGCACAGCAATACTGATGCAAAGCAAGCACCGTGGAAGAGAGGGCACAAATCGAAAACACTAAGCAGGTTCTGCATTTATTTATAACCATGTGAGATCATTTCTGTTCTTTGCCTGAAGGCTGACTCCTGCCATAAGCAAGGAGAAAATCAGAATGGGAAAGATCCACAAATTCATCAAACATTGACTGCCTTTGAACTTTGGTTCAAAAATCTATTTTGTTTCAAAACTGCATTTGATGATTTATGCATTAGTTTGTCACTGCTTAATGCAACATATTAGTTTAATATATATGCCTTTCAGGTGCCTCCACTGAGCCACAAATTATTCACTAAGGTGCCTTGAGTAGGGGATGTGCTCAGTTAATTTGGCAAACTCAAATATCTCAGACAAAAATCAATTTGTGGTGCACCTGTTTTACATTTGGGGATTCACACCAGCAAAAAGGTATGTCTTCATAGTGTCAGTTCAATTTTGAGTCATACAGCTTCATTTTATCAGATTATAAGCACCGTGTAGAAGACCAAACCATGAAATCAGTCAGAAATCATGCTATTAGTATCTTTATATAGTTGCTGGTTAATGACCACTTTGACATCTGTGATATTTAAAGCTAGAGAAAAATAGGAAAAAAGAGAGGAGAACACTAGAAGATGTTAAAGCTAATAGAATAGTATTTATAGTGTTCCTAAAAAATCTAATCAGATATCTGGATATACAAATTCAACATCAGCACCAGCTAGGATCCAGTTTTTCATCCTTGACCACTATGGAATAGAGTTTCCTGGCCTGGAGTTCAGACATGCTCTTTGATTCACCTGCAATCCCATGGCCAGACAAGGCCAAAACATATTCTAATGATCTCTAATGCTCCAAACTCTCACTGAATTCCTGTCCAGTATGTACAAAATTTTATTAAATCAATCTGTGAAGGAGTGCACAGACTGGAATGACACATGCCCTACTCCATTGAGTTTCTAGCACTACACTTTTGCTTTCACTATTTAAATAAAGTTACTTCTTTTTTGGATGACTTGGCAAACATTTAAGGCTCTTTTGAATGCTTTATATTTGTCTGTTACCACACGTGTCAGTTTTTTGGAGGTGGGTTTAGTTATTGTTCATAGCCTTTTGTGGCCTCTGAGTGACATTTCCTATTATTTAAACAGCTAATTAGTCCCTTTTTATTAGGTGTAAATGTGTTTCCATGCTTTGACAGGCAAACACTAATCTCTGAACTTCAGTAGCATGTAGGAATTTATTGCCTGTTAATTGTGCCCTAGGGCATAGTGACTTTTAAAAGTGAAATAACAATCATTACTTCTCCGTATATATTACTGCAGTGCCTGAATTGTTGTAACATACGTACAGTTGGATTATCACTCATACAGGGGGCAGCCATTCAAAACTATACTGATTTTTAATAAGGTGAAGTTTCAGTATTAACTAACAAAATAAAATATCTGGTTATTACACTTCTGTCCATAAGTGATTTTTTTCAAATGGCTTAATATTTTTTCTGTGTGTTTCTGTCCTAGTGACAGCATGAATGCCAGATTGTGTGAGTGTTACCTGATTTTTTCCCTTTATGTGTAATGATTTTAAATTTGCTGCTTCTGTAAGGTCTTACTTGTCATTATACTATACACTTGAGATATTTTCCATGTTCTGTGTCAGCAGATGTTCTTCTCAGAGTGTGACTCAGTGATAACACACTGAGCTTTAATTTCACTTGTCAATGCATTTGTTTTTTCATCATAAATGCTGAATATTTTGTGGGATCTTATTCAGCCACCCACTCTTCCTTCTGCAGGCCTTTTCTCAGAAACAATAAAATTAGTCAAGATTCCTCTTATTTGTCTTGAAATACATTTCATGCCACATTTCATGTGACAATGAATTCATGCAAAGATTCATTATCAGTTTAGAGCTAATTTAATATCTATTCTCTTTATTTTCTAAGCTAATATGCATCCTTGAAAAACATACCAGGTGGAAAACTCTGAAGGGACTGAAAGAATGACACTGTGCTTGTAGTGCTGAATGTTTTGATCGAGGACTTCCCATGCAAGTTTCTATAGTATCAAATTAATGCATTGCTTACACATTTTGGAATCCAAACGTGATTCCCTTAGAACTCCTAAGGAAATGACTCCATAACTGTAAGTGATTAGATACAATATAGAGAGTGTGTGTGTGATTGGAAGGGGAAGCAGTGTCCTTGATTGCTCAGTTTTATTTTTTTTTTGAGCTCCATTCCCAAGCATCTAAAAATATGCTGTGCTGATCTCTTTAATTCTGAGGCTATATCCTACCTCTTACTTCAGTTCCCACTTCCTTTTGGCTTACCTTCTTTTCATTCTGACCCCAAAAGATATACTATGTAAAATTGCTTCAACCACAGATATCTAAAACCAGACGACCCAGTAGGTAGCTATGTCCTATTGTTCCAAAGGAGGAACGTTTGTACCATCCATTAAGTTCATTTAACAATGTCAATTCTTGGCACCTTTGGAACAGAGGAAATGGGTATTGATGCTAGGACAAAAACCTCACTACAAACTTTTATCCTGTGTAATGCTTATAAGTCTTTGTCAGAAGACTTGAAGAGTCCACAAGCAGAAAGAGTAATATATACTCCATATTAATCACTCAATCAGGCTACTAAGTAGAGTGTGCTTCTGCTTTCTGTTCAGAAAAAAACACCAACATTTTGATAGGAATTTTTTTCCAAATAATTGTACATTACTACCTCCCTATTGCACTGTTGCTCTGAAAGGCTTTGGAAGGAGGAGTTTCAGTGGGAAAAGGAATGTAAAGATAAACTTGCTAAAGTTTTGCCAAAGTGTTCACAGAGATGTCACACAATTTTACATGTACTACAGAGTGTACAGAAAGATGAAATCATCTTAGGCAGATAGATCTTGAACAGTAAGTTACACTATGTAGAGTGAAAGGGAATGGGGAATGAAGTCATATCAAATGGTAAAAAATAAAGTCAATATAATCACAAAAATGGTCAGCAGAAGATACTGTAAATTTTTAAGAATACTTTTCCCAATTTCCTCTCAGAAATGTACTTTTTGCATGTAATGTGTTTGGTCTGCCTTCAGATCAGCAGTACAGGAGGAGAAAAAAAATCAAAATTAAAAGAGTTTCATCAGGGTCAAAGACACATTCTTTTGCAGGTATGTTGCAGGACAGAAGACCACATCTTGCTAGTCCTGAGGGATAGCTGCAGGTGGAGCTTGGTACTTCTGCACTCAGTGGGCTGGGTTGTATCTCACTGCGATGTTGGGCAGGGCTGGGGACTGTGACATCAGTGACTGAGGTCTGTGGGGCTACATATGGTGTATCCAACAGCTGATCAGGGAGAAAAAAGCTCTAAGCTCCCTTAAAAAACTTGTACACTCCATTTTCATTTCTTGTAACCTTTTGCTTTTATTTATTCTGTTAATGGTCTGAAAGTCTGAGATCAAGCAATTTCTACTTTCAGTGGCAGGATTGTTACGGCAATTCTACTGTTACTGCGTGGGCTGGGACGGAATTTTTATACTTCTCCTCAAGTTTCTTCCTCCTTAGTGTAACAGTTTCTGCGCCATCACCATATCTCTGTGGTTTACAGCCTTTCCCAATATTGCAGTCCCATCCCCTGATAGTACTGTCATCTCTGGCTCCTCTGTCACTTCTACTCAAGAAATGATGAAGTAACTACTACATTAACATTTACCAGAGATTATTTTGTTGCCTAATTTTGTGGGCAGTTTACATGCCAGCCTCCGGAAGTCTTGAATTTCAAACCCTGCTTCTTTCTGAAAACCAGATCCACTTAGTCAATTTGTGTTGGGCATTTATGGTTAGGATGCCCAGTGGTGCCCTTCTCCACTGCTACTTCAGTGGTGGAAATTCTGGCTGTGATAGGTGTGTTTCTTTCCTGAATAAGCATTTTGACATAGGACAGCTTGGTTATTGACAAGATTCTGCAGGGATACAGAAGCCCATGTTATGATTGTTTTCTTCTCTATGTGGCTACTTCTTGTGCTCTGTGACTATTTTCCCAGCTCCTCCACCAAAGTCTCCATGGACCCAGAGGAATATCCAGCATTACTTTATGATCCACTACTTTAAAGATCCATTGCTTTAGTCAGTCTTTGAGACATTGCAATAGAGACAGTGAGGTAAGTTTGTTATCAGCCTTTGTATTTACTGAAGTCTGGGCTTGCCATAACATCCTTTTAGTTATAAGACACAGGAGTTGTGTTTTGTCCTTCAATAATGGCTTTGATTCTGGCTGGTTGAATAAAATTCTATTGAATAAGAAAGTCAGGCTTGGTTAAAGGAGGTGGTTCAACAGCAACATGGGTCTGTGAATTACTCCAGTCTTTCTTGTCTGGAAAGGGGTATGTAGCTTTTGCTCTTGAGCTTTTTCTAAAAGTAAAGAAAATAATTTTTAAAATAATTTTTAAAAAATTAGGAAAAGATAAATTGTTGGAGGTAAGTAGGCATTAAAATAATCCACATTTGTATAAATTGTGATCATTTTTCTAAATTTTCTCTTGCCCTGTGTTGGCAACCTGTTCTGACAGTTCTGTTTATGGTGCTTAGGGGTGTGTTGTTAACTGCAATGGGTTAAATTATATTTTGGGGTTGGAATAGAAAAATATGACTTCTTTCTTAGTTGTTTCCATCAACTTCCAGTACTATGAGGAGAAGAAAAATATTTTAAATTATCTCCATCTTTCTTCTGAGAAAAATATACTGACAAAGGATTGGTTCATCTGCCTGATGTTAATTGTGAAATCAGTTGATTTTTATGGGACTATTTTTTAAATCTTTCCTGTTTCTGCAACATTAACTCCTGTTATATCCTTTGATTCTGGTGCTAGTGTTATTTTTCTTTCCCTGTGATTAGTTAATGACTGCTTCAATTTCTATAGCAATCACGTTACTATTGTTTCTATGTCATTGTGCCCAAGCCCAGTGCTGTCTGTCAACACGTTTCATGTTTTGTTTTTTTAATTAGTAGCTGGAAACACAAAGTAGAAAAGCACAAAATGATGTTTTGGTATGTTCTGGCAAATGGTCTGTGTGATAGCTTTGAGAAACTACTCTATAAACCTGTTAAAAACAATTTTAAAGACTTATGTATTTAAAACATTAACATTTAAAAGACTGAAGTGAATTATGACCTGAACATTTTTCTTCTGTAATTGCAGCAACTAGAAAGAGAGATTGAAAAAAAGATAAATTTACAGTTATGATACTTAAGTCAGATGGCAAGGACTCTATTTTCTGTTCCATGACAGACTTTTTATTTAATTATAGAATTATATTTCAATTTTCTTGTTCTTCTATTTCTTTCAAGAAGATAGGAAGATGCCATGTCCCTTTCAGCTGCTTCAATAAGAATTATCGATTTCCTAGCACATATAACTCAAGTCTAGATATATAAGGACAGTGTGAAAGGAGAAAAGAATAAAAGGAAGCAATACCCCTTCTGGATAAAGTTAAAAGTCTCTATTAGGTAAAAAACCAAAACGCTAGCAAGAAGAGAGAAGAAATATATGGAAAATGTCAGCAAAGAAGAAGTAGACACTTGTGAAAAGTGAAATGGTCTTTGAGATCAGCAGCCTTCTGACTTGCAAATTCACACCAAACAAAATGAGACCTTGGAAATGATTAAAAATAGAACCCAAAAGAATGAAACTATAGACAAAACACTCTTAAAAAGAGTGCCAACTGAAAATGAAACAGTGTACTATGCTATACGCTGTCACGTTTCCCAGCACAATAGAAGTGAAAGATGCCAAAAAGAAAAAAAAAATAGAAAGGTGCAGGTGAGGATTAACTTATGGGGAAATACTTAAATGTTCTGATGGTTTCAGTGAGGAAACATCATTAAGTCTCTGTTCTCTGAAATAAAAGGAAGTTGTAAACACAATGGCAAAGAAATGTGACCAAAGTGACTGTGGTATCTAATCGTGTGCTACACACTGTTCAGAGGCAGACAAGACTTCTACTGTACTACCCAGAGCACAACAAAGAAAACAACTGCTGGCAAATACGGGAAGCAGAGATTCAATTTCGAAAAGGAATATTAGTTCCTCATCCACAATCCTTCAAGCTTCTGCTTGTGAGTTAATTTTGATCTTGGAAACAGTAAACCACAGAGTAATTTTAATTTCCATATGTGAGCCAGGAAAACACAAGCATTCTGCACTCAGGCAGGCAAATCAAATGAATCAGGGAAAAACAAACATAAAAGCAGTTCAACTTTTCACTGAATTAAGTGAAAAGCACTATAACAACCCCACTAGGACTGTCTTTTTTGCCTAAAGGTTTGGGCATTCTTTGAACACTGAGAAGCCCTGAAAAAGAGTGCTAAATGGGGAGGGGAGAAAAAAAAGCAGCAGTAGATGTTCCTCATTCAGCTTGTAGGTTTAAAGACAGCATTTAGGCAACCATCACATAAATATATTTGAGAATACCTTATGTGTTATGATAAGCTCCTATGATAACAAGAGGCTTCATCAAAGGTTAATGTAAGGAAGTAGAAGTTGGTTTTGATTTAGATTTCAGCAGTAGAAATCAGTATCAGTTACTTACTACTTCTGGTTTGAATTGTTGCTTACTTCACTGTGAAAAAGAATAGGTGGGTATGGAATGAATACTTGCCAAAAATCTTGATTTCCTGGCAAGACAGCATAATAAACTGGCAGAAGAAGGTTTTCAGCACCCTAAAGAAAGACCAGAGAACCAGTGTCAGAGCTTTTAAACCAAAGCATTTTCTCAGAAAATGTTTCAGTGTTTCTGCCTCCTGGGAAGCATGTTTTTGGTTAACACTGAAGCAACTGCATTCACCATCTTCAACAAGACTTGGTTGCTGAAGTAGGCAGCCTAAAGGCTGTCCAACTTAACTGCTATTCCACCTTTGCTTAGGAAAACATCCTAAGGAAAAAAAAAAGATTATATCTCCACAAGACAAAAGCACCCAGAAGGTAGAGCCTCCGTGTGGAAACCAGGCCAAGTCCATGGAGCACTTTCCAGTAGGGTATTTTAGCTGAGAAATAACATCAACCAAGAATGACTATACTGTTTCCAGATCTAGGCTGGCTTTATTCAGTCAACTCAACTCATCCATCTCCTTAGTATTTCCACTTCAAAGGTTAACAATACTACCAGGAGGAGTTGAGGTCTGTCTGCATCCTTTGGTGCAGTTATGGTTGGGTGCCCACTTTGGTCCATGTGGCTTGTGATTTCTGTTGGCTCACTCCAGGCCTTCAAAGGTGTGCAGACAGCAGAAAACATCAATTACAAGGACTTAGTTTAAATCTAGGCCTCAATGCCTTTGCAAGTAAATTCCTTAGAAAATACTAGATATTAACCATTCAGCAATGCCTTGGCTAGAAAAGAAGATAGAAATATCTGAGACATGCTAAGAAGGAAGCCTGAGGGAGAACTCAGTTGTCCAAACATTGGCATCTGGTCATTGTACACACCCCAGGGAATCCCTTCTGGATTCTGGCCATTGCTCCTGAGAGGCCTGGGCTCACTGGAGCCTTTCATCTCAGGATGGACAGCTCACATGCCACAGCTTATTACAGGTAGGATTAGACAGCTGTGTTTGGCCCTGTGTGGGGGCCAAAGTGGTAGGGTTGCTTAAGGAACACAAAGGAGTATCTGATAAGTCATCTCCTCAGCAGGGATGAAAATTTCATGATGGTTCTTCAAGGAGCACTTTGTCTTGGTCAGACAGAACTGGCAAAGGTTTTTCATGCCCTCAGTACATGTGGTCACTGTGGAGGAGTAGAACTGGTTCAGAAATGAGTGCGTTTCTCATTTTCAAAATGTTGCAAAAGTTCATCTGTTGCTTTTTTGAAATAGCTTCAGGATCCTTACCTTAGATGAGAGACAGAAATGCAAACAGGTACATTTCTTATGAAGCACAAATGAAAACATTCACTTTCAGATCCTCCTATTTGTTTTTAAATAGACTGGATTTTTGCAAGCACCTTGCTTTTTGTTTCTGTTGTACAGCCGTCTTTTGAAAAAGTAGGCAGTTTTGGTGGTGGAAAGACTCTTCTAGTTTCATTTTTAGGGTTCATCTCCTGGAACAACCATATGTTTTGTTTTGGTTTATCTTGCAATATTCTTTTCTGCAGAAAGCCCTTATTTCTTTCCTTGACCAGATCTAGATTTAATTTCCTATATTTGCAACTCTCACATTACAAAGTTTTCTGTATAAATGTGTGAGACAGCAGAAAATCCCCAATAAAACCAACTTGCAACATTTAATATTTTTGTACATAATGCTTAAAATAACTTACGATGGTCTGTGAGTCAACGTGTGAGTCAATCACAACTTCATAAAACCAGGAAGCAGAAAAGGACATTGACTTATGTTCTGAGGAAATTCCTCAGAAATTTCTGCTATAAGTTTGGCAATCATACATTGGCAATGGCATAGGGGAAAAAAATTTAAAAACATGTATTCAGAATCTCAGAATTGTCATGACCCATCAGTGTGAAAATGCCATGAAAAAGCATCGTGTTTTTGCATGTTTGACCAAACTGATTTAAAACAGAGATAGGTGTAGGGAATGTCTATGGAGGCATTTCTGTCCTGTGAGAAGAGTCAATTATAGTAAAAAGTTGATTCTGTGTCTGACATAAGCATTTATCAAGGAATAAATACCTGTAAATAGCCGTTAAGCTTAAAAGAAAAAGTCAGCATGAAACCAGGAAAATGTAATCTCAGCAGGAATTAACTTAGACTGGCAACTGGAAGAAATTCTCTAAAGTAGGGGAATAAGGTTCTGTGACAGCAAACAATCTAAACAATTAGCATTTTTTTAAAGAAATGAGAGTTGTATGAGCAACACGAATACCTACATGGCTCCTACCTCTACAAAAAGTTGCTTCTCCCTTTGGAATCCATTGGTCTGTTTGAATTAAAACTGATACAAAGCAATAGGCTTTAAAGGTAATTATATTCCTAAAGTTTTCATGAAAATAAGGGCTAGGTGGAGAGAACCCAAATGAGAAACAATAGAGGGAAAGTCTTTAGTGTGAATTCATTTTTGTCAGCAGCATGTCCCCGAGCTCACTAGGACATTTAAATGCCGTGGGAAAGGCATGGAGCAGAGCCCAGACTTTCTCAAACACAGGAGCCTCACACTACACTGGAAAACAGGTTTCAGTAGTTCCACTGCTCACATGTGGTGCATTTCTAACACTGCAGCCTGTTACACAGTGAAAGGGTTTGAACAATGTGTTTGTCTGCAGAGGGTCTGATGACTTCACCAAGAGAAAACATTTTCTGTCCCAGTCACTCATACTGTGTGAAATTAGACACATAATTTCATTTTTATGTGAACTTCTTACATTTACCCTTCACAAAGCTGTCAAACACAAAGCTGACACCTTTAGCTGGATCATATTTTAAAGTGTTTGAATTAGATATGTTACTAACAGCAGCTTTTTTATTTTTTTTTGAGTCATGCTAATGATGAACAGTTATGCATTTGTCCCATCTGAATGCAATGATAATGTCAAACACTCTGAAATTTGTAAAAAGTTAATACTGTTCTGAGAAATTCCAAGTAGAGAGGATATTATGTTTTGGTTGTTTTTCTGCTTCACAGTTATGAAATATTTCTGTGGCAACTTCAACAATAGCTTTCAGGGAACAGAAAATACAAAGTATTTATTTTTAGGTGTTCATTTGGTATGTCCTATCCCTTAGGGCTGTGACTATTTCCTCTCTAAATAAGCCTCATCCATCTCTCAAAAATGATGGGCATCTTAACTTCATTGCTGGCTGAGTCCAGTGGATGACTGGCCATTTCCCAAGGTTCTGAAATGACAGGCACATTTTGTGTTTTGCCATGATGACATCCTACGCATACAGGCATGGGTGAGTGCTAGGAAACGATCCCTCCCATTTCCAACCTGCTCCCAACAGAGACCTAAGCAGGCAGCTAATTTTTTTCCGTGGCTTGGTGACAGATGTTTTCAGGCAGCTAACTTTTTTTCCAGGGCTTGGTGACAAATGTTACCATAGGCATTTTCTGATACTCAGAGAACAGCCACCACCAAAGGGGCAGGAGAGACATACTTTTAACATTACAAATTTACTTTTTTGGTCAAGCCTGAAAACCCCTTGAAAGCAGAAGGTGGCTGGTGTAGTAATGCGCTCATGTGTTCATGGCAATATCCCCCACTTCTGTGTCAGATGTACTTGCTGTTTCCTCAGCTGTTTCTTGGCTGTGAAATCTCATAAGCAGAAACTTTTCTCCTTGTGGTCCTTCTCCCAGTGGACTTCTAACTGCCGACTTGGACTTGTGAGAATAGAGATGTTGAATAACAGCAGTAGCGACAACAGCAGCAGTAATAAAAGAAAGTTTAGGGCTTTGCCTGTGTCAGACTGCGGGTACTTACGTGATCCCTGTTACACAAATCGTGAGCAACTTTGTAGATTATCAGCGGTATTTAGACAACTACATCCCTCATTCTGATGGGAGTTAGGCACTTCAATGCCTTTAAGGATTTGTGCCTCTGGGGCTTTTTCCAGATAACAGAAGTCTATGGCAGAGTTGGTGGGAGATAAACTTGAATTGCTCACATCTAAAGGCTGGGGGAAGGGCAGCCACTACCACCGGCAGAAGGAGCGGAGCTTTTCCTGCCTGCGGCATTCCTGGCCTTTACAGAAAGCCTGGAAAGAGCACGGAGGGCTGGTATGCTGACTGCGTTAAAATTGACTATCTCACCTTAGATGGGAGCTAAGGACCACGGACCAGAGTTGGACAACCCGTGTGTAACAAAACCCAAACCAGTGTCTTTGTGAAGGGGGGTAAAGGAGTGTGTGAATGAATAGAGCTGTAGGGTTGCAAGACCACCAGTGACATTCAGCACCTTTCACAACCAGCTGTACTCAGCCGTGAGCACCTTGCAAGCTACTGGAAACCCGAATGATCTGTTTTACCTTGGGATTTTTGTTCTGTTATGCTTTCACAATGAAGGAGACACAGAAAATGGGTACCATTTAGCCCATTTAGGTTTGGTGGGGGTTTTTTGTTTGGTTGGGATCTTTTTTGTTGTGTTGTTTTGGGGTTTTGTTTGTTCGGGGCTTTTTGGTTTTTTTGGGTTTTTTTTTGGTTGGTTTTTTTTTTTTTGCTTTTTGGGTTTTTATTGGGCTTTTTGGTTTTAAATTTGTTTTGGTTCTTTTTTTTTTTTAAGGACTCTGCTCTTTGGACATAGGAAATCCCATTCTATTTTTATACGGAAAAGTTTCTAAATAATTCTTGAAGGTTCCTCTTTCCCCAAAATTCCTTTAACTCAGCCCGTCTACATGTGTGAAGAGGAACATTATGTTTTCTTTTTGTTTGCAAGCAGGTACATTTAAAGAAAATTATTTGCATTTTCTCATAATGAGCCGCTGTCAGTCAGTAGTCGGCCAAAGTGATTCCATCCTGCAGGCAGCCAGATGCCAGAAAACACTCCAAGGGAGAGACTGACCCTGCTGCTCCTCTTGGACATAGACTTCCCTTGGAAATGGGTTTTGTAACCCATTAAGAAAGGCAGGAACTCGCCTTTAATAAGAGTTAATAAGCAAGTTTATAAGAGCTATTTTAAGAATGAGTTGTTCTTTCAAACCCTCTCTTAAGGAGAGATTAACTCTTTAAGAATTGTTTAACAAGGTATAGCACCAGCAACATTGAATCTATACATATATCCAAAAGAATCCATGTACCCCCTCTTTTGGACTGACATGATCCTTCTAGAGTAGGAAAAGGATGTCTTTATTAGTTACTTAGGGGAAAGCAAGCCACGATATTTTTAAAGCCTGTGACAGGAAAGCATTGGGACAGGAAAGTGTCCCAAACTGCTTTTGGAAAAGCCGTGGCTCTTCCTCAGATGTTACTTATCTTTTCCTGCTAAGAAACTGCTGGGACCTGCAGCTGGCGTGAGCACCGTGTCCCCTGTGCCCGCCCAGGTCGGTGCGGAGCGGGATCCCGCCCGTCCGCTGAGGGGATGCGGGGTATCCAGCCGCGCCGGAGCCCCGCGGGCTGGCAGAGCCCGGATCCCCGGGAGCCCGTACCGGGAGGCGCCGGTACCGCCCGGGGCCCGCCTGGGAGCGCCGGTACCGCCGAGCAGCCGCAGCACTAGTGGGAAAGGTGACCGTGGCTTTGTAATCTACTTTAGACCGAGGGGTTAAGTGAGGGGGAGGAGGAGGAGGAGGAAGACGCTCCTAATCCCTGGTGTCTTTGTGCCGGCTTGCACACATCGGAAACGGGGCCGAAGCGTGTGATCGCTCTGCATGGAAGAGGAAAGACATTTGCAGGCACTTCTGCGCATCCTGGCCTCCTGAACGGGGCTGGAGGGATGGCGAAGGATGCCTCGGTACCCTGCTCCGCCGCCGCATCGCTCCCAGCCGCACCCGCTTTTCTCTCCACAACCCTCCCACCCTCACCCACCCCCCCAAGATCAAAAGCTCCTTGCTGTTGCAAAAGGACTATTTTCTCAGGCGCCCTTCCCCACCACGGCTTTGTGAAAAGGACAATAGACTCCTGTGTCAGTGTTGTTGGCACCAGCCTTGCATAATACAGGAAGCAGCATTTCCTTTCGGGGGTGGAAAATTAACTTGGACCGCGCGTTTCTCTTTTTATTGCTGACCGTACACACCCCGGGAAATTCGGCTCGCAGGCTCTCGGGAAGGGAAGCGGCAGCAGCCTCTTCTCCGCATCCTCCCCGGCGCAGGGGGAGACCCGAGCGCGGCCCGCCCCGCCCCGGAGCCCCCGCTCCGCCCGCCGCGGCGGGAGCGCCCGGGCGGTGCCGCTGCCCCGAGCAGCGCCCCGAGCTCCCGCTGCCCCTGCGGCTGCCTTGGGCTGGAGGTGGTACGGCGACGCACAGCTTCTCTTGCTCTGCGAGTGAGAAGGCAGCCTGCTTATCTCCTTAAGGGGAAAAAAACCCACCCACCCACCAACCAACCAACCAACCAACCAAAAAAAGAAAAGCCACCAAGGAAAAAGGGTCTGTTTTCAGTTGTAAGAGTTAAAAAACCCAAACTGAGAGGTCTGCCCTTTGACAGCTCACAGTATCTGTAAAGTCCGATTCCACAATACAGGTTTTAACCAGTTTCTTCTGAGGATGTTAGCCTTTGCACAATGGCTGTCCCAGGGAAGCCACACACTTGTTAATAGATCGTTTGAATTCTTTCTATTCCAGTTCTCCCCAGGAGAGATTATAGGGTTAAAAAATACGTGACCCTGTATAGACATAGATCTTTGGGGCAAATCTGACTTCAAAAACACTATGTGTGTGTAAAATATAATACACATTGCAAAATTGTTCCTCAAATGATGGTATGGTCTTGCTGCCTTGTGGTGCTCAGGCAAAGGTGACTGCAGTCCAGTTCTGGCTTCTCCATCTTCCCTCTGGCCACTAATGGGACTGAGGAAAAGTCAGCGAGAACTCTGACAATCTCAAGAGTACTCCCATCACCAGAATCTTCTGGTCTGCTCTATTTGTCTTCCCCCTTTTTTGCCAATAGCAGCCTAAACCTCAGCTTCAAGGGATGACTTGCTATCTGTGCAAGGTAAAGACACACACAAATCATATCAGCAGGTCCTTGTGTTTGTGAAGTTAGTTTGTGCACAGATCATTCTCCCTCCTAGACCTGTAATGGATTCTGTGTGCTGCACCTCGTGACAAGAGAGCATTTCCAGTTGAGATTTCTAAGCACCACTTGGGCAGCTCTGAGGCTTGTTGAGTCAGTCGGCAACCCTTTTCTGCATCCCCCATTCGTGCTGATCTGCCAGTAAAGGTTTTCCTTTTCTCTCCACAACCCTCTGTGCAGAGAAAAGGAAGCAAAGATATTAATTTCATAGCATGGAAATGACACTGTTGCATCACTGAGGTAATGACTGCCCACATCACCACGAGTATCTCATGAAACTAGAAGTGAAACAATCTTTTAACTATTCCTGTCAGCTAGTTTAATTTTTTGAACTTTTAGGCTTTATCTTTTTTGCTTATTTTCAAGGAAGTGTTCTGTGGGAAAGAGCTATCTTAAAACTGTTGTCTTGAAAATCTCATTTATGACTAGAGAATGAAAGAAAAGACAATTTTAGTGCATTTTGGAGGAAGCTTTTACTCCCACTCACTGGACCAGTGGAGCTCTCCTTAGTCTTCCCCTGTACAATGTCATCTTTGCTACTGGCAGATGGAACTGCAGATATCTCTGACATGGTTTTGGACAAATATTACAGCTAGAGACAGCTGTGTGAGGTTTCAGGCAAACATTGTATTGAGTCTTCTTTCTTTCCACCCATCCAGCAGACTTGCATTGCTACTGATTTAGCCCAGTTTAGCCCTGGACCCAGAGCTCCAAACTTGTGTCCTGAGCCCTGTTTCCTGAAACTCCTTTCCCTGTGGTTGTGTGAGTGAACCAGCACATGGAGCACAGAGCACACTGGTCCTGCTATTTGGGGCACATGTGGTGTAACCATATGCATGGTGTTGCAGGACCTTGACAGTGCTGTATATATCCCACATTTCCCAGTACAGTTCCCAAGACACTCCTGTGAACACCATTTCTGTGGCCAGATAACTGTTTGCTTTTGTTCACATTTTGTGTCTGCTTCGTTCCAAAACAATCAGGGCATAAGCATTTGTGCACATCCCTGAGTCACCAGCTCCTCTGGAGCAGCAGCTGCGTGGGCTCCCAGCACGGAGGCCTGGTTTGTGTTATGGGGAGGGAAACACCAAACCCCTGGGGCTTAGTTCTTGGGGTGGTAAGAGGAAAAGAGCTCTTCATTTGTAAGTTTGGTTTTCTTTTCATGGCCCAATATTTTCTTGGGTAGTTTTCCCTTTTTGACGTGTTTTGGTTTGGTTCTGTGGTTCTTTTGCTGACCTTCTGGTTGTCTTTCCCACTGAAAGGCAGTGACCTTGGCCCAGTGCCACGGGGAGGATATGTGCCGATCCTTTCATGTGGTCTTGACTCTTTCTAAATGCTTATCCTGGTACATTCATGCACTTATTGCTCCAGGAAAGGCATATACATAACCTCTTGGATAAAGAGAGGAAGAAATGGTTGGGAACTCAATTTCAGATGCCTGGGACATTAAGCCAAGAGCACTACGTCACCACCACATTAACCCTGTTATGCTGAAAGTGGGTCATTCCCATATTGATGCAGGTGTCGTGCATGTGAATGGGGTCCAGCATACAGTGGAAAGGCTTACTAGCATGCTTCTGTTGTACTTGTGTTTTTCAGGGTCAAAAAAAATCTTGTTCCACTCTTTTTATTCCTGTTCAGTAAAATATTGCCTGATGCACACATAAAGCCAGCTGTGTAGTATTTTGTAAGAAAATGTGCATTGTAGTAGATTTTGCTTTTAGTAGGGTGTTGAAATCACTGGCTTTCTGCTGTATGGTCCTGACCAGAAGAGGAGATGTGGGCAGAGCCAAACTCATGTTGGATGTGCCGGAGATCAGTGAGAGCCAACTGATTCTCAAATGAGCCAAGGCTGGTAAAACAGGCAGATAAGAGCAGTTGTTAAACCAGCAAGGAGCCAGAATGTGGGATGGCAAGTTTGGGCCAGGATCAGTTCCAGAGGTAGTGATCAGGGTCAGACCGTGTCTGGTAATTGCTTAAACAAGGCCACAGTAGTGGTACAAGGCTGGGCACTGATGGGCCTGTGTGAGCTGTGGTGCAGCATGAGCAGCGATATGGCTTCAGTTTCAAAGCAGCTCCCTTGGAGCAGGAGGGGCAGACTCTTTCCTTTGGCTTTCTCCACATCACCTACTGCCTGTGAAGGCACTGACCTTGTACTGGACCAGCTGAGGTCCAGCCACTGCAAATCTTGGAAGAGGGATACTCGCCAGGCCCAAGTATTCCAAACTTCCCAATAAAATGCCAGGTAGCCTAATTAATTGCTCATGCCAGTTTAACTAACTATAATGAAAAATGAGCAGCATCAAATTACGTGCTCCCATTGCCTCTACTTTCTTGTTATGGTGAGAGAGCTGCCTGCTTTGCCTGGCCTCAGAAATGAACCTAAGTGTGATGCAGGTGAACATTGGGTACGAAGTCGAGTCTATACAATGTGAGGTAAAGCTCAGCCTTGCTGAGGGAATGCGCCACCAGCTGTAGTTTATGCTTCTGCACACATTTACCTATGCATGTGCCCTGGGAGCAAGTAAAAGTTATGTCCCAGCAAACACTGTAGTACAGAAAAGAGGTCTCAGCTTCTACTTCTCACAGTCCTTGAGAAAACTAAGGATAATGATGATGGTAAATGGGATTTCCTTGATAGAGTGCTTCTTGAACTCTGCTCCCGCCAGAGGATGTCAAAATAATGGTGATGGGAAACACATCATTGAAAAGAGAGCCAGAGGAAGGTCTTGGGTAGACCAATCCATCTCCCCTCCCCTCTTGCTCCAGGTTACAGTCTCCCCAGTAGCTAGATCCACGCTCTTCTAGTCCTCAGAGTTCACTGTGTCTCCCATTGTATGGATGTGCTTCCTGTAAGCTGCACCAGTAAAATGACCCAGGTTATAAGTGACTCTCCATAGAAAGTAAACAAGTTACATCCTGGACTGTTTCACCAAACTATTTTAAATTGAGCCCCAGAAACAGCTCTGCCAGTGGAACTCATAAGGGACTATGGAGATAGAGTAGGGTAGACAGAGAGTGTTAGAACCTTTCACACTGGTTCTGCAAAAATTTTAATGTTTTCAGCTGATCAACTGAAATATTGCTTTGATTAAATTTTCAGTCCTGGAAGCATCCAGTCAAATTAAATTGGCAGATGCAGATTCTGCAGAAGATCTGCAGAGGGAGGTCCAGTCTGCTCTGCTTTGACATTTTTCCTTCTCTCCTGACATCATCAAAAGCTTGGGACCGTCTCAGAGACATTCTAATCTGTTCCTGTGAGTTGTTTACCTCTGCTGTGAGTACAACACACATCATGAGGTCCCTCAGCTGTAACTCTGACCAATGCAGTCTTCTTCTGTGGACAGGCACCTGCTGTTGCAGGTGCTGGTGGTGACATTTTGTATAATACTCTGGACATTGGAACCAATGCTACAAGGAATTATTCTGAGTATCGGTGAAAATAAGGAATTGTTGCCATGGCTACAAAGAATCAGTTCATGTGGGGAGGATATCAACTTCTGGTGTGAATGAGATTTTCTAGGTTCTTTATTTTTGCCAAGTCCACAGGAACTGTCCAAACAATTCTTCCCAGAAGACTTGGCTAAAGCCTTAACCAAGGATGTTCAAAGTGTCCTGTTTCCATTGGAGAGTAGAAACCACAACCTCATAATGTGTCCCAGTGACTTGACTAAGTCATATCCATAGGGGAGTTGCCACTCCACCTAAGTCCTGAAGCCAGACATGCAAGAGACAGAGAGCAGACAAGTGGCAATGGCCTGGCTGAGTATTCAGCTGTGGAAAGTCCAATATGCTCAGGATGATGTCTCTGTTCCTTTGTCATGGTAGTCTGCTGCTAAATGTGGACCTGTGGTCTGAGAGCTTTGATTACCCACCCTCTCAATCAGATTTCCTATTGCTCATTTTCTGTGTTGTTCTAATGAATCTTGCTGGCCAGGGATGGGCAAGGGATGCAAATGGGAGAGTTGGGGCTTTTGCTGCCTGACAGCTTGATGATTTTAGTGTCAGATGTGTGGGTTGTTCAAAAGCTGTACTCTGATCTTCCTGTAGAGCAGAGTGAAATTCAACAATACAAGGTACTTCTGGGCTGCAAGTGAACACTGAAAACAAATGTTGTCTGCTGTGAAGGTTGTTTCTCCTCTCTCTCTTTCAGCTTCTGTAGTGCTGGAGATTGAGCAGATGATCAGTCTTGCAAAATGTTTGCCTGATATGTTTCAGAGGGCTTACTCTCAGCTGCTAAATTTGGCTGATTTCCTTCCTAGTATTTAGTAATAGTATTTTTAACAAATGCTAGAAAAATGAAAATTCCCACATTTCGGAGCTGAAAGGAACATAACAACTGTTATGTATCCATTATTCATAGAAACATAAAATCATAGAATATTCTGAGTTGTTAGAGACCCACAAGAATCATCAAGTCCAGCTCCTGGCCCTGCACAGGGCATCCCAAGAATTGTACCATATGCCTGAGAGCATTGTCCAAACACTTGAACCCTGGCAGGCTTGGTGTGGTGGGGAAGCTATTTCAGTGCCCTGTCATATTCTGGGTGAATAATCTTTTCCTAATATGCAATCTAAGCCTCCCCTGATACAGCTTTGTGGTGTTCCCTTTATTGGCCTATTATTGGTCACCAGAAAGAAGATAAAAGCTCCTGCCCTTCCTCTTCACGTTGTAAGGAAGCTATAGACCACTATGAAGTCTCCCCTCACTCTCCTCTTCTCTAGGCTGAGCAAACAAGCCACTTGAGCTCCTCCTCCTAAGTCTTGCTCTTGGTGCCATTCACAATCTTGGACCCGTTCCTCTGGACATATTGTAATAATTTGATGTCTTATAGTGTGTCACCCAAAACTGCCCACAGCACTTGAGGTAAGGCCCACCAGTGCAGAGCAGAGTCGGACAATCCCCTCCCTTGGCTGGCTGGTGATGCTGTGCCTAACACCCTCCCAGGATATGTTTGACCTCCTGGCTGCCAGGACTCGCTGGTACAAGTCACTAATATGAGTCACACTTATATTCAGCTTGCCACCGACGTATTCCATAGCGCTGCTCTCCGGCAGAACCTGACAGACCTGCAGTTAGCAGGGTCCTCCTTCTTGCCCTCCTTGAAGCCTAGGACATTAGCCAGCTTCCAGCTGAGTGGGATATCTCCAGATTCAGGCTCGTGCTCCCCAGGGGCTCCTGGCTCTGTCTATGCTGAGTCAGCCTCTCTTGTGCAAGCTGCTGGTTCCATGTATGCCTCTCTTGGGTTTCCTCTGTTCTAGAAACTCGCCCTATTCTCCATGATCCCCTGCTTGGCTGTGAGATGTGCTTGTACCAGAGCTGTTTGCCTCAGTGAGTAATGGTTGAATTCAAATGATTAAATTGGCCTCACATATGCCACCCACTACTTAGGATCAAACCAAGGCCTAAGATTCTGGTATGAAGAGATCATATTGCCTGCAGAATAGACTTTTCCTGGGACTGATCTAAGGCTGTCACCTTAGTGTTTGTCCAGCCACAGCATCTAAACTCCTCTTCAAAGGTAGTTTGCATCCTACTGGGTGTTGCAAATTGCATGGTAGTAGTACACACACACCCCCACACACCCACCCCCCCCCACACACACATACAAAGTCAAGTACATTCCATGCAGCCCTACCCTTCACATATGCATTTTCCATCTGTCCAGATGTTCCAATTTATGTGTTTAGACTGTCCAGTTCCAGGCACAAGCTTTCTCCTATAAGCCTTCTGCTTTATGGCAATATCTGCTTCTTCTTTCTTCCCCATATCTCTCTGCTAGGGTCTTTCCATTCTACAAGCTCCACATCTCGTCTCTTCCTGACCTTAACATATAAAAGAGTGAAAAGAGATTAGGAGCTGATCTTCAGGTTTGGCCTCCCTGGTCCTCAGCCACTTGAGTTGATCACGAGTTGATGACATCTGTTGGAGAAGGAAGAAGCTATGGCTTGCCAAAGAAATGTGGTCTTTGGAGGGCCATGGCTGAATGCAGCTGTGATGTAGGAGGTGTGAAGAAGATGGGGAGGAACTGGTGTGGCACGGCTGCTGAGCTTGTGATTGGGTTTGCATCATCTCAGACTCAGCATGTACTCAGCACTGGGTTGGCCAAAGGCAGGCACAAACTGCTCCCTGAGGTCCTTCCATAGGGAAGCCCTTGCTTCTAGGGGGTCTAAGCTGTCAGGATGCTCAGTGTCCTAGCACTTGTTGGCCTGTCCTCCCCGGCTGTTTTCCCAGCTGCTATCCTCTCCAGTGGAGGAGGTGACTTCGTGTGAGTCATCCTCTTCGGGAAAGAAACCTCTGGGTTCTTCCCCCCGTGGTGTGAGCAGCTGAGGGGGGAGGCATCCATAGCTATTTTATTTTCAAGGTCTCAGCTGGGGGCAGGAAGATTGGAAAATACAGACTTAAATTTGTAGCTTAGGGTGTAATTTATGAATAGGAGTCGAACAGACGCGTGCAGGAAATATTCTCACAGACTTTAAACTTTAAAGCTAAACAGTTCTCAAGTTAAAAACAACATCAACTTCTTATTTTTTTTTCTTGTACAGGATGGTCTGGTGGGACACGGGAGGTCTGAGTTCTATTTGTGTCTCCTGTCACCAGCTTCCTATGACCTTGGACTAGCTGCCTAACCTCTCTATGCGCCTCCGTTTCCTTCTCTGTAAGAGGGGGATGACTACATTTACCTGCCCCATGCAGACACTCCTATGACTTGTTTCATAGTATAAAAATATAGGAAGGGCCACAGTGAGTCAAACTGAAGACCTGACTCTCGCAACAGCCTTTCTCTGGCTACACAGGGAAAAATTGGGAACATAGGGCTCGAGTTTTGCTGTCACGGGCTCTCTGCTGATCTGTCACAAAATAAAACATGTATGGGAAACGTGAGGTATGTGCATAGGGGGGGAGAAATATATTTCTAGCGCTGCCCTGAATGTTACAGAGTCAGAGAAGGCCAGCAGGGGAGCTGGCAGGGCAGACTCCCTAAGCATCCTTAGCCAGTGCTGCCCCTTCCTGGCTTCCCTGCTCTGAGCGCTCTCAGTGCTGCTGGCTGGGACCCGTTCTGGTCTGGGTCAGGCCCCGCACAGAGCGGTCTGTCCCGCGGCTCCCTCTCTCCAAGGAAGGCGGGGAGCGGAGCCCCGGGCCCCTGGGGCACGGACAGCGCTTTGGACCCTCCGAGCATCGCTCCGGGCAGCCGGGGCACGGCTGTAAATGGCCCCCGCCCGACCCTGCACCCGGCTCGGCAGCTGGTGGCGGGACGCGGCGCTGTCAAGATTTTCCTGCGGAGCAGGCGAGGGTCTCCGCAGGACCGGGACCCCACCGCTCAGCATTCTGTCCAGGAATCACAAGTCCGCTTCACGCCCTCCCTAGAGGAGCCTGACGACGTGCGAGGGACGAGTCCCGCTGCCGCCTCGGCAGAGCTGCGGCCGCGGCGGCTGGAAGCAGCCCAGACCCGGGCTCCAGCGGGACGGCACGGCCAGGTCCCTGGGGGCTGGGGGAGGCCCGGACCGGGAGACCCGCGAGGCACCGACACCGTGCCCGGCGACGGACGGACGGACGGACGGACGGACGGACGGACGGGCGGGCGGGCGGGCGGGCGGGCGGGGGACGCATCCCGGGGAGGGCGTGCTCCCGGCGGAGGATGTGGGCGGGGGGGCGGAGGGGTGCGCGGCGAGGGGTGGAGAAGTTATAAATCAGCGAGGCTGGGGCTGGCGGGTATCTGATGCCCGCGGGAGGTGAAGCTGGCAGGGCGGCCCGCAGCGGACACTCCGTTTCCGCAGGTCGGGCCGGGCCTGGGCGGGCGGGCAGGATTGGGGGGCTGCTGGATGCGGATTCCGCGCCTCGCTTTGCCGTTATCTCTTCCACCGCGGGAAGCGCCCGGGACCGAGGAGAGCCCGTCGGAGCCCAGCCGGCGCCTCTGCCCCTGCCTCGCCGCCGTCGGCAGGGAAAAAGCCCTGCGCTCCCGCAGGCAGGACCATGCCCCGCCAGCTGCTCTCAGGGACCGTGCTGCTGGGAGCCGCCCTCCTGCTCGCAGGTAAGGCATCGCTGGTTCGCGCTGCCCCGGTCAGACCCCGTTCTCTCCCGAGCTCTCCGCGACGGGTCCCCAGTGATGCGCCTCGTCGGCTGCTCCTCCCGCGCCCCTGACCGATCCCGCCGCACCCCGCTTATGGGCTGCAGCCGGCGGGCACCTGCGTCCCCTTCGCCCCTTTCCTCTGGGCAGGGCCGGGGAAGTGATCCCTGCTTTCCAGGGAGCGGAGAAACGCCGCATCCCCGAGCTGTCGATATGCTCCGGATGCCCATCGGCGCGTCCCGGGAGCAGCTCCCCGGAGGGTCCGGCGGTGCGGAGCCGTGGTGCTGCTCCTCCTCCAGCAAGGCAGAGGTGGCGTGGAGGCCAGCCTCTCCCGGGCGCTGGGACCGCCGTACATCATCGGGAGTTGTCCCAGCCGGTGCATCACGGAACGAGAGCATGTCTTGGCTGCAGGGCACGCTTCTTTCCTCCGTACTTTGTTTTCAAGTGCGCCAGCTCTGCCCGCGAAGCGGCAAAGGTGTACCTTTTCTTCGCAAAAATCGAGGTCCTGCTGCCTCCCGCCCGAGCAGGTCGGCGGAGCGCCGGTGGCGCTCCGTGCGGGGCTGGCTGCCGGGTCTTACTGGAGAGTGGGATGGAGCTGCTCTCCGGTGCCTGCATCCCGCAATGATGGGGATGGATCATTGCAGATTTGATGTTCTTAACCGAGTTTTATTTTGCTTTGAGCCAAGAGCCAATCCCCGCGGGCCGGGGCGCCGCGGTGGGCAGTGCGTCCCAGCCTTGTGTGGCTGAGAGCAGGGGTGCGTGGTGGCCGGGCAAGGGCCCGTCCCGCGTGGGCTCATCGCTCGGCAGGGCCGGTGCCCTGAGCGGATGCCCCGCGGAGCGGGACGGACGGGCACTCCCGCAGCCTGTCCCGCCCGGGGCAGCGCGCACGGCCGCGGGGCCGGCGGCCGGCGAGGAGCGAGACCAAACCCCGGGTGGGGAAGCGAAAAGCCGAGCTCCCTGCGGAACAGCCGTCGAGGGCAGCGTTGCTGTGGTCGGCGGCGCGAGTGGCCGCGGGCTCGGTCTGCTCCGCGCCGCTGAGCCCACGGGAGCCGTGCCGCTGCCTGAGGCTGCCCGGGAGGAGAGCTGGCGGGGCCGCTCCGACGAGACGTTTTCCTGCTCGGGAAGTGCTGATTCATCAGCTTTGATAAAGATACATAGGTATTCTTCTACATTTTTTTCCTCTTTCCTTTCCCCAGGAAAGTGCTAATTTCCCCACATTATTTGTCTCTGCCTAGGAGGTTCTTATGCCCAAGATGAAATAGGCAGAGGCATGGGACACCCACCCTGGATACAGGAAATGTGGATTCAGATCCTTGACAGGCTTCCTTCACAGCTTGAGTCTGAACTTCGGCGTCCTGCTCCTACATGGGCTCCTGCAGTGACCAGCTCCGCCAGGGGACTGGCTTCCTCTTTCCTGTCGGAAAGGTTTTCCATTGTGCAGATCGTGGCAAGCCCACTGCCCAGGGAGAGGGTGGACTCTGTGAGCCAGGGGCTGTGAGAAAGACCCTGGTTCACCTTCCTGTTCATGTGCACCCTGGACCAATCCCAGTGGGAAAAGCTTGGCTTGCTTAGAGGACAACCTGGGGCTCTGGGTGCTGGGGACAAACATCCCCATGGCCAGCTCAGGTGCTGTAGGTGTTGGAAAGTTTCTTCTCTAGTTTGGCTGGGTGCCCTTACAACCATTTTGCTGGAGATTTATACCCTCCCCATGTAGAAGAGATTGTTCTCAAATCAGAATTTAAATGTTTTCACACTCATTGGCTTTCTTGGGATTTTTTTGGTCTGTTTTCTAGAGGAGCATTCTTGCTCAGCTTTGTTCGGACATCTCAAATAGGTTGATCATGCTTCTTCTGGGCCACTGGGAGAGCTCTCCATAGTCGTGTTTGCATGGAGAGTTTGAAAGTTTTTGTTGAAGTGGTCGATGTTTTGTACCATACATCTCTCTGTGTTTTTCCTCCCGTTTCACCCTCCTTCACTGCTTATTTACCTGCATTTCTTATTCAGGCTGCCCAGCACTTTCCATTTCCAGTGGTCTTGATGAAGTTCAATTCATCACTGGTGCCCTCTTGTAATTCAGTCTCTGCAGGTGCCTGCTGAGCTTCCATTTACTGGCAGGTTCTAGGGGAGATTCTCAGAAACAGTCAGTGGTTCAGAAAGAACCTAAAAAGACCTCCACAAGGAGGAGACAGAAGGAGGTCTTTCAGCCCATAAAAGTATGCTTAATAATTTAAAATCCCTGAAAACAACATGCAGCCTACAAGCTTTGAGAGTACCCATTTGAAAAATGAGATTAAGAAAATTAAATTCATTTGACATGTGAGTCAAGGGCACTTCAGCTCTCTTGTGCCACACATATTTTGGTTAACTTGGGAAAGAACAATCCTTTTTTTTCCTGGGCTTTGCATAGAACTCACATATGTTTTCTTTATATCTTATAATTGTTTATTCCCCAAATTGTATTGCATATGCTTGCTAATGACTGTACACATAATGGTCAACATGAATATGTGGTTGCTGTATTAAGTTCAATCTCCCAGTCCTCAACTTTATTACTATAATTATAATTATTACTATAGTATTACTATAATTTTAGTCACTAGCAGTTGGGATTGTGAAGGACTGTGTTTAAACCCTGAAAATATCAGACTCTGCAGCCTGGATCAAGGCTTATGCACCATGTTTCTAGAATTGTAAATGATGGTTTAGCTGTATTTCCGGCTTTCCACACAGAAGTGGAACCTCACAATTTGCAGTTAGAAGGTGGTAGACTCTATTACAGTCTTATCTGTGAGCAGCACCATATGATCTCAGTTATTTCAGCAGCAACTAGAACATCAAAATCCCCAGTGGACTTTTCAACTTCATGGCCAGCTGGAAAAAGTGAAAGAAGAAATTCTAGGTCAAATCTAATCAGTGCTGAGGTTAATTTCTTGCAATAACTTACCTGACTTCTCTGAAAGTGCTGTTCAGATGGATGTTCATATGTTAAGGTTTCAATTTGATTTGAGTACTTGCTGAAGCAATGACACAGATGGAATGGTCCAATTTGGGATAGGGGCTGGAGTTATTAACAAAGTTGAGAAAAACTGGCTTTCCCACTTCTTCATAAAACAGGGCTCCCTAAAAATTCTGAACTGTGTTCACATAAAGGAGAAGGGTTAGGAACTGCTATATAACAGAGATTTTACAAAAATATATGGTGTGTATGGGGTTAAAGCATCAAACTTTCTGACACAGTTAAAGAAAATCACTTACAGAGCTAATTGATGTTTTACCAGACAGGTGTTTTTCCCATGTGCTCTACACAAAGCTAGATTTCATTATCTTACAGCTGGTGTAAATCCAGAGCAACTCCTTTGGGCTGGGCTAGCATCTTCTAGATTTACGCTTTGTGTTGGATAAACTTGGACATGGCTTGTGATGTAGTAAAGATCTTCATATCCAGAAGCACCTAATATATTTAGAACCCTAAAAATTTGCTTTTGGGGAGGTTTGAAAGTTTTTTTGGTGGTATGGGGGTGGGTTTTTCTGCATCCAAACAATAACAAACAAGCTGTCTATTTTTGGTCAGATGCTTCAAAGACTGAAACCAGTAGCCTTCCACACTGTGTGGGTGTATAGGACAAAAGGAAATTGTCCAGATTTGCAGGAGAGTTGATAAGTCCTTACACTTTCATGTGGTTTGGAAACTTCCAGCACACTGTTTATCAGCTTGCTAGTTTTCACGTCTGACAGATTGGGAAAGGAAGAAGCTCGGCAGAAGCAGATGAGGGTTAAGGTTCGGTGTTTCAGAAATCTGTGTCCAGAGGGGCTGTGGTGGGACTTCAGCAGCAAAATTGTTCCTTTGAATCCTCCAGAGTCAGAGTTTGGGACTTCCTTCTGCAGGCCCAGAGGGAATGGAAAGCAAGACTGCTGCAAGAGTAGGTTTTGCATGAAATGCCTAATCACAGTCACCCTGCTCTTGGAGACAAGTCTCTCCTGTTGATGTGAGACCTTCAGGAAGAAAACTGCTCCCTCCAATGACATGCTTCATCTTTAGATCTCATCCCTGCCCCCAGTAGTCTCTTTTTCCCCCCTCTACCAATATTTGTGAGAATGTAGAGAAACACTTCTGTACATATTTGGGCATGAATTCTACCCACAGACAGAACCAGGCTCTTCGGTCTTTGCCCTTGTGATGCATCCTCACTGCATGTATTCCTGCAGCTGGGAAGCAACCTTTCCCAAGCATCCTCAGCTGGAAATGGTCTGATTTCTTGATGCATCGTGGGGAACTGCTTATCCTAAAATTGGTCCAGTGATTGTCAGGAAGGTGCACACATAGTTTTCTCTTACTGAGGTGCAGAAGTTCAGTTTCATTCTCCTGTGGTTTAAGATCAGTACTGCATAAATCCTGGTGCTTCAAAGAAAGAACTATGGTGCAAGAAGGAGATGGAAAAGTGAAAATGCAGTCATTAGTGCTCTCTCCAAAGCCAGGCATGGCATAATATCATGCCTTTGTGACCAGCAGAACGAACTCATGATGGAACTAAGCAAAGTGCTAACAGATTGAGAAACCAACAGTGAGGGCAAAGAGATTTGAAACTAAAGATTTCAGAGGTACTTTTGTCTGAAACTTAAGTCTTGAGCCATTGAGATGTATGGAGAAATTTGGACAGGGAATGTGGATGACTGTTTCTTCTGCATTAAGTCATGTTTGCATTTGGGGTGTTTTTTGTGTGGCACAGTGAGTGGAGATGTGCCAGAGTAAAGATGAAGAGGAGGATGATTTAGCTTCATGTGGTGCATCAGTGTACTCAAGACCATTATAGATGTTTGTGCAATAGTTAATAGATTCATTAATCATCTTTCTCAGACTTTGGGTTGTCTTGTGTTAATGCTGAAGCAAAAGGTTCATGTTCATGGTGAGCTGGTTTTACTCTATCTGTTGTTTTATCCTCAAATCACAGTTGATTTTTCATTACCAAAATCCATATCCACAATGTTGAGTCACTCCTGTAACATATTTAGAGCATAATTCAGTGAGATGCTGTTGACACCAATTTCTCTTGGCATGACTTTTCTGGATGGTGGGGCTGCTTTTGCAGCAGTCACTGGTATGTGGCACTAAGCACTTGTGCAATACAACTTCTTTTTAAGTTGTATTCCTTCTTTTGGAGTTACAGTCTTGAAACAAGGCTCTCTTTGCTGTTGGAGCAGCTGAAGGATGGGCACGGGGCTAGAGGACAGCTGCTTCCAGGATTTTAGTGGGTTGAAGATGCTGTGGTGCCATTATTCCCACTCCATGGCTGGAAGCGGGCAAAGCAGGCAGGGCACAGTGGTCCTTGAGAGCCAGGGACCTGTGAGCAGATGTCTCTGCTCCTCAGATGTTCTCTCAGGAAGCCTTTGCTCTGGGAACAGACCCCCTGCTTGGTGCGTGGGGAGCGAAAAGGGATGAGTGTGAGGGCATTTCATGAGAGGAATTTCACAATTTCACATAGCTCACTTAAGTGTCCTTCCTGTGGGATTCTTCCTTGACACAGAGTGAAGGAATTCACCCGTTTTGTTCCCATTGTCATTCCTCTATGGAAAAACCTCTCATCAGGATCACCATAGACTAATGTTAACAGAAGCGTGAGAGTTGCCATCCTGGATCAGAGAAGGGCTTTTTTAGCTTCGTGTCATGTCTTTAGAGGTGTCCAGCATCTCATCTTCAGGAAAGGGTCACGAAGCCTTGCAGGAAGAAGTTATCTGATAAAATTCTTAAGACGGGATTTTTTTTTTGGTAGTATGATCTAAAATCCAATAGTATTTCATAAGAAACCATGGGATTGAGGGTCAAGGAAAGTAAAATTTAGTTGTTGTCTATGTTTATGTAAGTGGATTATTACATAGTGGAAATAAATCACATTAAACTATATAAGACAGAACTTTTTTGTTCTGTTGTGCTGAAAGTGTTTGGGGCGCCTTTCTTTGTCTCATGCAGTGCTGCAATTGACAATCATCCTAATCTATTTTATAAGTATGAATAATTATAATTTCCCAATGTAATTGAGCCCTAGGCAATCTTACCAGATTTTTGAACACGCATCTACCTCCTTAGACTAGGTGCTTTAGATGTCATTTAACAGCAAAGTGGGTTTTTCTCCTAAGCCATGGCAAGGGAACACCTCTGTACAGACTGTTTCTGTTCTCACCTCTCTATTTTAAATTGTTGTGCTGCATTATTTACTTGTTCTTGTTTTAAACCCAGGGGCTTTACTTATAGCTCTGCTTTATAGGTTTAAGTGGGATGGATGGAAAGTTGGTTCCTGACACTTCTTTTTGTCTTGGAGCACTACAGGACAGTTCAGATGTAACAATGGAAATAATAACCAGCAGCCTTCAGCAAAGCAGTTCCTTCAACTTTGCTTTACATTTTCTTTTACACAGTTCCTAATTTGTTTCTGTGCTTACAGCTTAGTGATTACTACAGCCCCAGATGAATTTGACAGGCTTGTGTTGCTGACTGGGCAGGTAGATTACTGGCAGGTAGGCAGTTTGCCTGTCTTTATGAATGTCTTCCAATTCAGTCCTATTATATTGCTTCATTTGTCCTGCCAGCTAATGTGTTACAGATTTTAAGTATCAAACTGGTAAAGAAATTTAGTTTGGACAAGAAAATATAAAACTTTTTCCCTAAGTGACTAGCATTTCTAAATTGTTTTTGTGTGAATTTTAGTGTACTTGCTTTCTCTTTATACCACATCGATACTTTTCTAGTCACGAATTATTGGGATAAACTTTTCTGAAGAATGTTGAACTGGCCATTATGTGCCAGGGTCTGTCATTATGGAATTAGAGGAGAGGCACCATGGTTGCTGACACCTGTTAGTAGGTAGATCTGGTGACTCACAGGCATCGTCTGGATTGGGCTCTCTACACTGTGTGAGCAGCACAGGCTGAATTGTGTGGGGAGGCACGAAATGACACTCCTGGGTGAGTGCCACTGGCATCCCTTTGGCTGGCAGATGACGGAGTCGCAATCATTTCTCCAGATGAGAATGACCTGATCAGGATCTCCATGCAGGGGCCAGGACAGGCACATCAAGGTGGAGGGGTATGAGAGCCACATGGATTTGTGCTGAATGTGGCTGTGAAAGTGTTGCTAGCTCTGGTGTTACCAGCCTCAGCTGACCTGTTTTGTTTTTAAGATGGGCATTTACCCTGTTGGAGTGAAGACCAGACTAAGGTGGGCACAACTGTGGTATTTCTCTTTTCTCAACACACATCACATGTATGTGTGTCTTTTGCCTTCCTGGTGTGGTTTACCAAAGTGGTCCTACAAGGGTTCATAATGGAGGTGTCAGAATGTGCATTTGGATATCCATTTTCAATTCCAGGTGCTCAGTGGGAAAGAAAAAGTTTGTAGTTATGGCTGGTTTTATTTTGTCTCTGTAAATATGCCCTCCTTATATAACGGATGAAATGAGCGCCTTCATCAGGCTAGATATTGGCCAAGATGCTCATTTCAGATCCTATATTTCTAGAGATATTAAAACTTGATGGATTTTCTCTCAGATCTTTGTCTGTTAAATACTAAAATTTATTTTTCATTGGCATTTTATCATGTGCTTATGCCCATGCATGGGAGTTACCTACTGAGTGTAAGGCAAACAAGCACAAACTTCTGATGAGCTGGTGAATCAAAGGCCTTCAAGTGGGTCTTGTGGGCCACTAAACATGGAACTCCATGGCCTTGGTTGCCAGGTATGATGGGAAATGTCAATAATTTCAATTGGTAGTAACTGGCATGAGGTTTATGTCAAATAACTGGCCGAGGTTTCAGTTCGTTTAATTTCTACATTTAAATTTTTAAATTAACAACCCCCCCCCGGCTCTTTGCCAGAAAGACTTCACCACAAAATTCTATAAAAGCAACTTGACCTGACTAGAGCAAGTGCTGGCAAAATGTTTGGCAGTTATTGGGGAAATATATACTTGTTTGTATTTGCAGCTATTGGCCATATTGGCATGACAGTGTGTCCTACTCAGAAGTGTTAATGAAGAACAGAGCTATTGCATTATTTTAAGCTTTGGCTCTGTAACATTTAATCTTAAATCAGTGTGTATAGTCATCTAGGAACACCAAATGCCTAGAGAGTAAATAAATTATAACTTGCTCTGAGATCTAGAACTGAAAAGGAAGGGATACACTTGTTCAAATACCTTTCTATGCCCATGAAAGCCTGTTTTGGGCAGTTGCACATCCATTTTCCCTAATGACTGATTTTAGTTCCACAGCATGGAGTCATGGTCAAGGCTTTTAGTCTACCCAGAAATAATTTAATCTACTGTAACCAACCCTATGCTGTTCAGACTTTACTATGGTAAAGTATGTATCATAAAGCAGCCCAGCTTTGCCATCCACTAACCTATCAATTTTTTTTGACTGGGTTTTATGTCCTAATAGTACTTTAAATTCTTACATTATAATTGAGATTGATCAAACATAAGCATTTGATCCAGAAATCACTTGGCACATGTTGCAAAACATCAGATTAGGTGAATTGAATGTCTCTTTTGGACCTGAGAGGGATGAACCAATGAGCTGGTAAATTTTGTGCCTCTATGTGTACTTAGTAAGTAAATAGAATCCAATAGTTTTCTTGGTCTTGAATGCAAAAGAGAGGAAAGTTTCAGACACGACAGGGATATGTGCAGGTGATGGCTCTGTTAAGGAGTGATACAGCTTGAGCTCTACCCTGAGGGTGTTTCTGTCTGCCAGCTCTGTACCAGCACACATGGTGCTTCTCTTTGCACAGGAGCCAACAGGAAACAAGTACAAAACTACTTCTGAGTCCAGGGACCTGTATCTATTAACACTTGTAAATCCCCACGGCTCTTAATTGGCCTGCAGATTTCTGCTTCAATGGAAACAGTGGTTACATTTTGATGCTTCAGATCATGAGTTTGCTCATTTGGACCATTGTCAATGTCAGCTTAGGACAAAGTCACAACTTCTTGCTCTCTCGCAGTTAAGCTGCCCTGGTTTCTCTTCTGCAGGCTTCAGGTATGAAGTCCGGAATTATTTCAGAGAAATGCTGTGAAATTAGGTGGCCGTGAGGTTTCCTTTAGAATGGGGACTTAGATGGCATCTGAAAGACA